>NC_031795.1:908967-910662 GCF_001522545.3 Parus major | reverse complement strand
CCGCCGGGTCCCGGCCGCGCTGTCACTCCGCGAGCGGCGGCGGCCGCGCGGGACGGGGCGCAGCGAGCGGTGAGCGAGGCTCCGGGATCGGGACCGTGGGACACTTCCCCGTGGGAGCGGGGAGACTCGGGACACACGCCGGTGGGAGCGGGGATAATGGGGGACATCCTGCGTAGCCCTGGGAAGCGGGGATACCCCGGTGGAGACCGGCTCTGATGCCGGAACACCCCGACAGGGACCGGCGGTGACGCTCGGGGGAGACACAGCTGGGTCATCCTGCGGGGATCGGCGTTGGCAGAGGGGACAGTGGGTGGTGACGGGGGACACCCCATCGGGGACTGGCTACACACGGTGGGGGCGGCAGATGATGGGGAACACCCTACTGAGGACCGAGGTGATGGATGGGGTCATGCTGCGGGGAGCAGTGGTGACAAGAGACGCGCTCGCAGGGACCGGGGAGCGCAGGCAGCCGCTGTAGGGGCTGGACCAGCCTGACACTCGGGGCAGCTCCCGCAGCCCCTCTCCTAAGCCCCACAATGTCCCTGTTTAGGAAGTGGGAACTGCAGCGTGACAGGGCTGGTAAATTCCTGTGTCCCAGTGCCTTCGGTGTCCCCTGGACACCCCCAGTTCCTGTTCCCGGCAGAAGGGGGCTGCAGGAAGACGCTGCGGTGCCTCCCCAGTTCAGTCCTGGGAGCAGAAAATGGCCAGCAAAGGGTCACGGGGTGACTGAAGCACAGGGACAGTCGAAAATGTGTGTCCTGCTGCCCCTCCTCTCCCCTCCGCAGGCAGAGCAGGTCGGTGCTGGCACATCACGGTGTCAGCTCTCATTTTTGACATGGGAAGGTACTTCCGAGCTGTTGGCATCCATGGGTGCTTCCCGTGGGGATCCTCCATCAGCCGGGGTGAAGGAGCCGCCCCCACTCTCCCTGGAGCTGGGAATGTTGCAGCCAAACCGGGATGGCACAGGACAGGGGGAAAACTTTGAGACGACTTCATCGCAGGCCGTGCCCCATGGGACGCAGAGGTGCCTTCACCCTGTGCGAGGGAAGCGGTGAAGACCCGCCGAGTCCGTGAGATTTTCCTGAATTTCACCTAGGAAAAAAACAACTGGGAGAGGAGCCAGGGAGTCTGGGTGTGCCGGGATGCCAGGCCCGCAGCCGGCCCTGCTGGATACCCGTGACTGCCCAGGGCAGGCGAGACCCCGCGCAGGCGGGGCTGGCCCGAGCGTTTTTGGGGTGCTGCTGGAGCTCCCCGAGGCTTTGCCGCAGCTGCTGTGCCATTACACCGGGTGCCAGAGAGGGTCCGTGTGCTCCCAAGGGGGTCGCAGGGATGGGAGAGCTCCCCGCACCCCCAGCAGCGTGTGTTGGTGTCTGTGATGTTGGAAGGAGGGGCTGGACCCCCCCAGTTTCACAGCCGGGGGAGCTGAGTCAGGAAATCCCGGCTGGCCCGGCCGGATCCCGGCTGAGTCATTTGGCGGCGCTGAGCGAGCGCCCGAGCCGGGGTTCAGAGCTCCAGAGCCGGGGTTCAGGGCTACAGAGCCGGGGTTCAGAGCTCCAGAGCCGGGGTTCAGGGCTCCAGAGCCGGGGTGCAGAGCTCCCGTGTTGGGGTTCAGGGCTCCAGAGCCGGGGTTCAGAGCTCTCGTGTGAGGTTCAGAGCTCCAGAGCCGGGGTTCAGAGCTCCAGAGCCGGGGTTCAG
>NC_031795.1:894633-908877 GCF_001522545.3 Parus major | reverse complement strand
GCTCCAGAGCCGGGGTTCAGAGCTCCAGAGTCGGGGTGCAGAGCTCCCGTGTGGGGATTCAGGGCTCCTGTGTGGGTTTCAGGGCTCCCGTGTTGGGGTTCAGAGCTCCTGTGTTGGGGTTCAGAGCTCCCGAGCCGGGGTTCAGAGCTCCCGTGTGAGGTTCACAGCTCCCGTGTTGGGGTTCAGGGCTCCCGTGTTGGGGTCCAAGGTTCCCGCACCTCTTGTGGGGGGGCAGGGGCTGCCGCACATGCCCCGGCAGTGCTCCTGGCCCTGGCCTCGAGTCACTCCCTGCAGCCCCGTGCCTCAGTTTCCCCCCAATGTTTTCCTAGGACCGGGTGAGACAGAAAGCTCCTGGGATGTGGACGAGTCACACATCCCGGCACGGCAGCGGGCTCTGAGAGACCAGGGAGAGGGGAGACAGCTTGGGATGGGGACTGTGGGACTGGGTGAGCTCTGGTGTGCACTGGGAGGAGAATGGTATCCCCAAGGCAGGATTTGGGATCCTCCTTCTGGTAAAGGGGGTCTCCAGTCTTGGTGTGCTGGGAAGGGGTTGGCATTGAGGGGAGGAATGGGGGTGAAGAAAGGATGGGGATGGGAACTGGGATGGGAAATAAGATCGGAATGGGGATGGGGATAGGGAAGGGGTAGGGATGAGGTAAGATATGAGGTGAGATGAGATGTGTTGGGGTGGGATGTGGATAAGGATGGGGTGGGAATAGGGACAGGATGAGATGAAATGGGGGTGAGGACAGGAATAGGATGGGGACAGGGATGAGGCTGGCAGGCCTGGAGCAGAGCTTGGGGTGCATGTGGGGACGTGGAGGGAATCAGGCTGGCCCCACTGGCTGCAGGATGTAAATAACCTGCCAGGACACGAGGTTTTTCCTGCTGCCCCCCCATGCAGCCCCACGGACAGGAAAAAGGTGTTTCCGGCTGTGGATGGGAGCGGGGCCCCAGGCCTGGAGCGGGATGTGGGGCCTGGGCCATGGACAGGGGGGATCAGGTGACCCCCTCGGGCTGGATCTTGGGGTGCAGCCACTGATCCCATGGCTCGCTGAGGTCCCCTGACCTCCGTGGGGCCACTGCAGCCCCCTGGGCCCTGGCTGGGCTGGTGGCAGGAGCCCCTGGTGCAGGCTGGCACCGCTGTGGGGACAGGACGTGGTGCCACCAGGCTGGGGTACCCTGTCCTGTCCCCAGTGCCACCAGGCAGGGCAGCCACCAGGTGAGGACATATTCCTCCTTTCTGACTGGAGCAGGATCCATGTGGAGCTGGGGTGGGCGCTGTGGGAGGAGAATGCCTCTCCCTGCCCATGACCCTTGCAGAGCCACGTCTGCTCACTGAGATCCCCTCACCTGTGTGTGCTCCCTGGGGGTGTCTGGCACGCTTCATCACCAGCAAAGTGCCTGGGCTGGGACATCAGTCTCGAATGGGGACACCAGTATGGAACTGGGACATCAGTATTGGGTGGAAGTCTTCAGCATTTGTTCCCACCACCATGTGGCCCCCTTTGCCTTGCTGCTGGCAAATGGGTGACAGTCCCCTCTCACCTGCCTGGGGCATCTATTTAGTGGCAGTTGGGGCAGGGACAGCACCCTGTGTCCTCCCACAGCCCTTTGTGCCCTGTGCAGTGGGAAAACCAGCAGTGACAGGGAGGGAGCAGCTGGGATGCCTCTGCCCACTGCCCTGTGTGTTCCCAGGGAAAGCCTCTCCTGTCACTGGCCTGTCCTGGCTGGGCAGGATCGGTCCCCAAGCCCTAACCAAGCCCAGAGGAGTGCCAGCCCCAGGAGTCCTCTGCAGGGAGCCAGGACCTGCTGGTGGTGACGAGGCTGATGACAGTGCATGGGGAAACTGAGGCACAGGCTGCAAGTGGCACATTTCCAGCCCCTGTGGGAACTCCTCAAATGCCCCAGGTGACCTGTCAGCCACCAACCTGTCCCAGCAGGCTCTGGTGGCTTCCCTGGTGCATTTGCTGGCACAAGTTCTGCTCATTAACAAGTGACCTCTAATGAGCTTTGCCCAGTTGTGCTGCAGGGTCTGGGTGGTGCTATGGGCATCAGGCACTGCTGTGGATTGACTGCCTGGATCAGGAGTTGGGAGATGGGCTGGAGGATGCCCATGACCACCATCACAGGAAGTCACAATAACTGGGGAGAGCAAGATTTTCATTAACCAGGGTGAGGGGAGATCCTGGATGAGCAGCACAGGGAGGGTTTGAAGCTCTGCTCTGTCCCAGGGGGTCGTGAGGCTGTCCCTGACTGTGGGACTTGGTCCTCCTGCACTTCTCTGATCTCCATCCCAGCCACAAATCACCTGTGGCACCATCCCTGCCCTCGGGACTTCAATGAGGTGCTCCGGGTCACCCCATCTCGGTGCTGGGCTCCCATGAGTTTATTGTGGGATCACATCCTTCGTGTTCCCTCCCACGAGGGCTCAGCAGCAGGACTTGGTGCCACTCTGACCTCTGTCCTGCCGATTGGAGTGTCCCAAGGCATCGCATGCGGAGGGAACAGCTGGGGAAAGCCACCGGGGCGGGCTGGGGAGGGGCCCTGGTGTCCTGGCATCCTCTTAGGGCCGGACCGGGGGAATCGGGCTCCGAGAGTCCCGGCTGTGCTGCGGGGAGCGGGTTTGGGTTGGGAGCCAGAGCTCGAGTTAACACCTCCCACTGTTTGCCTGAATTCCCTGGATGCCCCTGCTCCCATGGAGGAGTGGAGGTGGAAGCTGGGGGAGCTGGGGGAGCTGGGGGAACTGAAGTGTGTTTGTGCTCGTTCTCCGTCCTCACCCTCAGATCGCATTCAGGGCCCGTGCGGATGCGGCCGGGCGGCGCCGCCTCCGGCAGCGGAAACTCCCCCTGAGCAGGGCAGGGCGTTAAATCCCGGCTTCTCCTCCAGCCCTTCTCCCTCGCCTTCTCCTCGCCCCTCTGGGCTCTGCAGCCCCTCCTCGCTCTCTGCTGGGGCGTCCATAGCAGGGATGTGCAGCGTGGGGTGGGAGAGGGAGGGCAGGAGCGCTGCGGCCGGGCAGGGCTCGGGGGATGATGGAGGGATACCGAAGGGATGTTTGAGGGATACTGAAGGGATGTTTGAGGGATACTGAAGGGAAGTTTCAGGGATGCTTGGGTTCCCCTCTAGGAAAGCCAGGCATCCTCCAGATGTGATGGCCTCAGGATGGCTCCGTTGGCTGCATGCTTTGGAAGGAGGAGGTTTAATTTGAGAGTCGTGGGATGGAGCTGCTGTCTGTGCTGGGGCTGGTGAGGGGTATCGGGGCCAGGGGAGGCATTGCCAGCCCCTGCCAACCTCTTCCAGCCTCATGTGTTAAATAAGTGACAGTCCTTAACTCCCTTGGGATGTCGGCATCACGGACACACTCGGGGTTCTGATAAACTCCGGGGACGTGGATCCCTCTGGAGTGGAGACTGCTGCAATCCCCTCCCCGGCCTCCAGAGCAGGCAGGGAGGTGTTTGCCAGCAGCCACTGCGGATTTACAGCTCACTGGAAAATCCACTCATCCCATTAAGGGCCCCCTGTGGCTTTTGCTTTCCATAGCAAATCCGTGTTTTTCCCAAGGGAAACCCCCTTTGGGTTCCAGTGGGTGTGTGGAGCTCTCGGGGCAAACCCTGCAGAAGAGTCCAGGCTGCAAGAGTGGCTCCATTTATTACAGGATGGATTAGGGGAGATCCGTCTGGCTTGGCCAGGTAAGACCAGAAAGGGCAGTTTAGCTCAAGGTGGGAATGGTCTGTGATGGGAATGGCCCGTACTGGGGCAGGGATTGAGGGGTTCAGTTTGGAATCAAATCCATGGGTTCACTTTCATACACTCGGTTCATCACCCAAAGTAGTTTCAGCATCTAAAACCACCTCAGTTTGGAGCTCAGCTGTGATGATGGCACATCCTCAGCTCCGTGTCTCTGCTCTTGGGGTTTAATCTCCCACTCTGCTGGCACACCCTGTTGTTGTGTCCCTAGTGATAACAATCCCATGCTCCCAGTGGCATTTTTAAATCCTTAACCTCTTTTAGGGAGGGAAAAAAGCCTTTTTGGGTATCCCCACGACTCTGCTCTGCCTGCTGTGTGTTGAGAGAGCTGAGTGTTGACAGGAGCAGACAGGCAGTGATGGTCTCAGCAGGGAGTGCTGGGGGTGCTGGGGGTGCATTGCCAGTGCCAGGATGGGTGGGACAAGCCCAGCTCCCCCCTCGACCATCCCGACCACCCAGCACTCACATATGCCTGCAAAGGCGACAGCATCTGCTGAGTTAATGTGTTTTGCAGCCCTGCTGTGCAGCTGCCTCTCCCCACCACCCCAGCAGCCAAGCCAAAATTCATCAGGGACTTCCAGGTTTCATGGGTCGAGGAGCGGGGAGGCCATTTCCGCACAGCCGCAGCCAACACAGACACCACGACATCTGGTCCTGCTCAAAATTCTCAGGAGCAAAGGGCCAGGTGTGTGATGCTGCAGGAACACAGGGCTAAATAAATGATGCAACTGGTTCCGTGGAGTCTTGGCCCAGACAAGTTCAGCTGAATGTTACTGGAGCTGTGGGACAGCTCCTGGCCCAGGGCTTGATCCAGCACGGGGAGGTCCCTGGTCCCCTGGCAACACTGAGGAACAACTTCTGGGAAGGTTTTGAAGCCCACAGGATGTGCAGTAGGAGATGTGACACTTTGGCTACAGTGCTGGATGCCAGAGGGACCCTGGGCTCTGCAGTGTCAGTGGTGGTTTGTGTTCTGGAGGAGGTCTCTGCCTTATGGCTCTTCCTGCCACAGAGCCAAGGAGAATGGGAGAACCTCAGGCACAGCCCAAACCTTCCCAGGTGACCCCTCACTGCAGGGACAACTGGAGAGGGTTCAGTCACCCCACAGAGGAACAGCCCAACCCTTTTCCCTTTGGGTGTTGGGGACACCGGGACACAACAGGCAGCGCTGCTAGGGGACAGATGGCACCAGGCACTGGCCAGATGGCTCCATCCCAGACAGGCAGCCGAGGGGCCGGGAGGCCGGGATCCTCCGGCGCTGGGCTGCTCCCTGGGGACTCCCTCTGCCGGCCCCCCGGCTGGCGGCAGTGGCCCGAGGGGGACAGGCACCACCGGCCAAAGGCGGTGCGAGCGCTGCGGGCCCGGTGGGCACCGGGCTGGGGAAGGGACGGACACGGGCTCGAAGACGTGGCGCTTGTCCTGGGGGGGCTGCACGGGCTGGGGGAGGCGGTAACGGAGCGAGGAGAGTGACACCTCGGAGAGAAAGGATGACATCTGCCCAGGGGGTGGTACCCGTCGGGGCGGGGGGTGACACCGGCCCGGGGGCGGTCCCGGGGGGGCGGTGCCGCAGCCGGAGCTGTCCAGCACCGGCGTCTCCTGAAGGTCCGCGGTGCCGGGAGCCGGGGACGCCCCCGCTGTCACCGCCTCTGCCGGGCTCTCCCCGGTGACCCTGCGGAGGGGACACACCTGCCCCGGGACACACACCTGCCCCGGGACCCCCTGGCCCCGGCCTAGGAGGTGTCGCACCCGCCGGCAGCGAGCAGGGCTGTGAGGAACCGGGCTGGGGACGGACTTAGGGAGGACGCAAGGGCCGTGGTGAACCGGGCACCGTGTGGCCGGGATCCCCCCGGGGAGAAGCCTTGCCCAGCCCTTCACGCCGTCCCCCCCCAGATCCTGACGCCGTCTGTGCCCTTTGCACAGAGCCCCGCACAGCTCCCAGGCTCTGTCTCAGCCCCAGAGCACCCAGCCTGATCCTGCGGCAGAATTTGTGGCGGGCACAGCGCAGCCCGAGCAGAGCTCGGTGTCCCGGCCGTGCCCGCGGCTCGGTGGCAGCGGCTGCTGCAGCAGGTCCAGCCCAGAGCTCAGCTTTGCTCAGAGCTGGTTTTATTGAAGTGGGTTAAGTGGCTAATGGGATTGCTGCGGGGGAGCTAAAGCAGGGATTAGTGCTGTGGCTAGGGGCTGGGCATCTCTGAAAGTGTTCCAAAAACGTGTGGATGTGGCACCTGGGGACATGGTTTAGTGATGGGTATAGCAGTGCTGGGCTAGCAGTTGGACTTGATGATCTTGGAGGGCTTTTCCAACCTGACAATTCTGTGATTTCTCTATGATCTTTGCTTGAAGAACAGCTGATTTCTGTCCTTCAGTGCCTGCCCTTGCCTATCTCCCAGCAGCTCCCAGAGCTCCCAGCATCGTGCTGAGGGGGGAACAGACACCCAGGACCGGCAGGGCTGTGTCTGGCTGCCCATCCAGTGCTGACACCAGGAGAACCACCTGCCTGTACCCTACAGTGCCCTCCGGAGGGGTGGCAGAGGGGAGCAGTGAGACCTGCCTGGGGAAGGACCCAGCCTGGTGTCCCGGCAATGCGGGTGGTGGCAATGTCCCAGGCGATGTCACTGGCTGGTGGGCAGGCCAGGTCCTGGCCGGGGCACCGGGGCTGGAGGGCTGGGCCTGGCGGCTGAATCGGCAGCTTGTTCTCCTCTGAAGGCCCCTTTCTGCCCCAGCTCCCTCTGTTTCTCTTTGGAAAGTTTTATGTTCCTTGTGTCACAAGGAGCCTTTTCTTTGTTGCCCTTCCCGAGCGTGCCAGGGAGGAGGCTGTGCTGGAGCACGGCCATCCCTGATGGCAGCTCAGGGCTGGATGCTGCACAGGGCTGCAAGGTGCAGGGAGCAGCCTTTGGGGACAGTTGTTTCACAGCACCAGCACCTGTCCCTTGGAAGGGGCTCAGCTCCTCATGCCCCTCACACCCTGGGGTTCACCCCTGGGCTGCGCCCTCCACCCTCTCACATAAAAATGAAGGGTGATTAGCAGCCCCTGAACATCTCCCTGGGGACACGTGGCAGAATGCTGTGCCAGCCCCAAGGGTGTCTCAAGGATGATTCCAAATGTACAGAGCTGTTCTGCATCCCAGCACACCCATGGAAGGATCCATCCTCTTTTTTTCCAATTTATCAGCCTGGTTTCAGCTCTCTTACCCCTTCCAGAGGCTGCATCAGGGTGGGGAAACAGGCACAGAACAGCAGCAAGATGCCAGCAGAGGCTGAAGGGTTGACCACATTTTCTGTCACTCAGTGTCCATGCTCAGACTCCTGCCACATTTATCCTGGGACACAGGACAGCATCCCCGTCACACCTGACAGGTATCTAAGCTGTGAGAGATGAGAGAAGCAAATTTTATCTTGCTTATAAAAGTCACCCCAAAATGCTACAAAATACCGAGCAAAACACTTGCAGAGCCATTCGCTGTTCTCTTGGGAACATGAGAGCAGCTGTGATTGGACCCCTCCAGGGCACAGTGGTGGAGCCAGGGCCTCCAGCCACTCATTGTAGCCCCTGCAGGGCTGAAGGCTGTTCCCAGCTTGGCTCAGGTGATGGATGGCTCCAAAGCAGATCTGCTTCAGTGCAGGGAATGCTCCAGTGACCCCTCTAGGTCATGGAAATGGGGACGTGAAATGAGACCAGGTTCCAGGTCCCTGTTCATTTCTGGCTGCTAAAATCACACGTGTGAGATGGATTTGGACACGAGGCTGAGGAAGTAGTTCAAGCTCTGGGCACAACAGATGCTTCTTTGAAGGAGATGCCTTTGGGGATATGCTGGCTTGTGTCTCTCTTGGGATGAAGGACACAGCCAAGGCTTTTCCTTCAATGTGAACACCCGTAACTCTGTGTATCATGCACACAGTTGATCCAAAGGGATCAAATCCCACCTCTCCTCTGGGATTAAAAACTGAAGTTCACCTCCAGACCTGAGCTCTGGAGGCCCCAGGGATGTGTATCCTCTGCTTGGCTGGGAGACAAACACGTCCAGCTGCCCAGGAGGCTCAGTTCTGATGCCCAGGCACAGCTCTGCTGCCCACAGCACTGCTGTGGCTGCTCCAAAATATCCCCTGGTGCTAAAATACCTTGTGTACACCTGCTGCTTTCCACTACCACGGGACCCAGTGATCCCAAGCTGGTACCCAGGGGAGCCAGGGGGCCAAAAACTCACTCAGCAGTCGGAAGTCCCCAAATTAAAGCATCAGGTGCAAGTTTCCAGGGCTCACATTACCCGGAGGGGGAGCAGCAGCCTGTTCCTGAGAGTTATTCCTGGGCTGAAGGAGAAAGTTGTTTCCCTTTTGAGCTAATTGCAAAGGAGCTGCTAGGTCTATCTGGGTCAAGCCATGACCTGCTTTAGCCAGGCAGAGGCAGCAAGATGCCAGTGACACAGCATGACACAGCACGATGGGGCTGCTGCTGTCACAGGCTGGGGGAGCGGGGCCACATCCACATCACCCCCAGGAAGCCCATGCCATCTCCATAGCAGGGTGAAGCCCTGGGAGGGCTCAGTTGTGCTTAGCCAGGCACAGCAGAATCCTTGGAGACACTTGAGGTGTGTGTGGTGGGAAGAGGACTGCTCTGAGCCCAGCTCCCAGCAGGCATTGGCATCTCCTGAGAAGCCTCAACCCCCTGAGCACAAGAGAAGGATTGATTTTCTTGTGGCCGGCAAGGCAGCTTTGGCTTCTGCTGCAGCTGTGGCATCGCTGGTGGGCTCAGAGGGGGAGAAATGGAAGTTGTGTCCACGGGAGAGAAATCCAAGGTGGAAAAAATCTACAAAACCTGGTTACAGCCCCGATGCCACATGTCCAGGGAGCAGGCAGGGCTGGAGGAGTGCTGCATACTGGTGGTGCTCAGTGGGTGCTGGGGAAGGTAAGGTCATAGCATAAATCTAAATGAAGATTTTGCCTCTGAGTTGGTTGAGGATGAGCTTTAGACAGATTTTAGGGAGTGAGGGGCAGATGATCTCTCTCTGCTCTGTTAGGAGAAAACCCACCAGAATCAGCTGCTGGGGCTGCAGGTGTTCGTGTGAGGGACCTCGGGGTGAAATGGGTGAATCGGAACCAGTGGTTTCATCATCCTTGCACCTATGGGGAGGAAGGTTCCCTTATCCTTGTAAGTGCTGAAGGCCAGGTTGGATGGGGCTTGGAACAATGTGGGATAGTGGAAGGTGTCCCTGCCCATGGCATGGGGTTGGAATGAGGTGATGGTGTGTAAGGTCCCTTCCAACCCAAACTGTTCTGTAGTTCTATGAAGGTCAACCTTGTTCGTGTTTGCACAAGGTGTTTTTCAAGGCTGTGAACTGCTGTCCCCAGGCACAGCACTCTCAGGGCAGGGGCTGCCTTAAAGAGAGGAGAAAAAGGTGTAGAATTGGGGTTTGTAAGTGTGGGTTGTGGGGCAAAGCTTGGGGACAGACTGGGGAACAGAGGGGAGCTGCTCTCTGCTGATATTCACAGATGGTTTGGGAACATTAAGCCCTAAAAATGAGCTGGTATCCAGCTGGGTGCTGAGCCCCTCCATGCTCCCAGGAGTGACCTTTGTAGGCGTGGAAAATCCCCCCTGGCTCCTGCTGCCCACCCTGCTGCAGCACCCTTGGGTGCAGGCTGGTGCCAGCACAGCACCCTGGGCTCTGTGGGTGCCCCCTAGGCTGGCTCTGTGTGCCCACATGGGGGTGGCACAGCCCCGTGCCTGCCTCCATCCCCACTCCCACAGTGACTCCAGGATCTGTTCTGGAGTCCCCGGGTGCCTCTCCCAGCTCTCACCCACCTCTGCCCTGTCTCAGGGCTGTGACCACGGCGAGCAGAGACAGAGACAGCTCAGCCAGGATGTGGAGAGACATCCTCTGAAACATCCCAGTGCTCCAGAGGCTTCAGGGAGAACAAGGCCAGAGCTGTGTGTCACTTTGCCCCTTTATCAAAATTGGCTTGGAAAGAGCTTTGTAGTTCCTGGCTGGTGCTGGAGTTGGTGCTGTGATCCCTTGATCTCATCCAGTGCCTCAGCCCTTCTCCCCGTGACCCACGGCTCCGTGGTCAAATGATCCAGCTCATGTGGGTCTGGAAAAAGGGAATTTGAGTGCATTCACCCCAGTGCTGCCTGTGGCAGGGACATGGTCATCCCAGCCTGGGGAGAATGTGGGGCTTGGTCTGCTCCTTGCAGAGCCACAAAAGCCTGGAGGAAGCAGGGCAGCTCAGGCTGGGGAAGAGGCAAAACCGGGCAGTTTGGGGCATTTTTGGACTTGGTTCATGTAATACCCTCCACTGGGCAATGCAATGGACGCAGGGCTGAGGCTGGGTTGCTGTTCCCATTGGGGTGATGGAGCCATCTCCCTGCACCCCACATCTTCTGGAGAAGCTCTGTCTCAGCTGGGTGGTTTGAAAGAGGTGGGGGATGGGGGTGGTACCTGGAAGGCTGCATTCCCCACCAGGAACAGCCTCGGTGGGCTCCAGCAAACCCTCCAGTGCACTCACTGCACCCACACAACACTAAGCCAGCTCCAGGTAGAGGAACCCTTACCATGGGTGCCAGTCTGGAGCACATGGTCCCCACAGAATGCTCTGGGACCCCAAAAAGCTTCTGCTCCTCAGAGGTTTTCCTTCAAGGAGGCTGAGTGAAACCCTGCTGAAGCAACATGTGAAATGTGTGTCCTGGGAGATTTGTTGTGGTGCCTGTGGGACCACAGCTCTCCATCTTTCTAGAGATCATTTCATCCCCTGGAGAAAACATTTTTCTTTGAGTGTTGAGATTTTTTTTCCTGAAGAGCAGGCAGGAGGTGATTGGAGATGGAGCTTTGTTCCATGGCTGGTTTCCTTGCTGAGCTCTGCTCTGCTTGCCTGAGCAAATCCTGTGGGCATGAGGAGATTCCTCCTTCACTTCTCCACTCATTGTCACTGTGCTGATGTCTTTGTCACTGGTGGTGGAAAGGATTGCCCTGCTTGTGGGTGTTTTGAGTGGGATGAGACCCCGTCCTTATCACATGGAGAAAAACACCTCTGTCTGAGGGGTGACATGGAAAGTCACCATGGGGCAAGCAAGATGAGAGCAGGAGCATGGAGAGATGTGGCACCATGTGGGGGGACATTGGGGATGAGGAGAGCACTCCAGTGTGGGGGTGAGACTCAGACACCAGTAGCTGGGGTCACAGAGATGGTCCTCATCCTCACGCCACTAGAAAGTGGTGACAGGAGTGGTCTTCTGTTTTGGATAACAAGTTGGTCTGAGGTGATCGGGAGGAGATGGTTTTAGGTGGCCAGGAGATGGCCTTAGATGTCTGGTGGTTTTGGTTGATCAGGAAGGGGTTTTTTGGGGATCAGGAAAAAGTTCTGAGTGGCCAATAGGGCCACATTCTATCTGTGGTGCAGCCTGAAATTGTCTGTGCCCAAACATCCTTGCTGCAGGGACCTGCTGTAGGGACCTGAGGACACAGGGGTGGGGCTGCACAGGCTCTCTAGGGGAGCACATCACATATGCCATGGTCCTGTGGATCCCTGTCAGGGGACATGGTGTGTCACATGTCATCACACTGGAGTGTGGGGTGCAGTGGTCATTTCCCAGGATGGGGACACTGAGCACCCATGGCCAGCCAGAACAAAGACCAAGGTCTGGGTGCAGCCGAGGGGCTGTGAGTGCCCTCTGTGCTGGGCTGTAACAAATCCTCCTCTTCCTCCACAGCCCTGCCAGCAGCTGCCTCACCAGGATGAAGGGGACAGCCAATGTCAACTCCACTGGCCGCAGCCACTACCAGTCTGCTATCCCAGTGCCCCGTGCCATGGCCCACAGCAAACTGCACACCACAGACCTCCTGAGCACCCCAGGGTCCCCTGTCCTCCACAGGGCTCCGTCCCCTCGGCCAGGGAAGGTGCCAGGCCCCGGTTCCAAGACTCTCAAGCCCAAAGCTACTGGCAAAGCTGCTGGCCATGAACAGGCCGAGGCCAGGGAGGGAAGCCCCAGTGTCCCTGCTCATGGTGGGCAGAAAGCCCCATCAAGACCCCTGGTGTCCCCTGGGAAATGGCCAGAGGCAGCTGGCAGTGGGAGGAGAGGGGCAGGCAGGGTGGGGGAGCCCACCGAGTTGCACAAAGCTCCCCTAGCACAGGGCAGGAGTGGGGGGCGGCTGGGAGGGTCCCCTGGGAGGGGCAGTGGAACAGCCATAACAGGGACAGGGGATGAGTGTCATGGTGATTCACAGGGGAGGGGCCCCGTATTTGGGTCAGGGGCCATCACTTTCTCCTCAGGGCCCACACACAGCCACCCCATCACTGCCACTGTGGCACCCTTCCAGTACCGGTGAGTCCCTGGGGATGGGGGAACATGGGGCTGGGGGTGCTTGGGGACATGGGGCTGGGGGGGGCATTAGGACAAGGAAAGGCAAGAAGGCCCACAGGGGTGGCCATGGGAAATGGTGGGGTTGGGTCAGGGGGGTCTGTACCAAAAGGAATGTTCCCAACTAGATTTGGGGTGCTGGGGTTCTTAAGGCACCCCATGGGAGCCGATGTGGGGCAGAGGATGGACTCATTGGGGAATAGGGTGCCCTGGGACCCCTTGCCAAGAGACCAGTGTCCCCAGACCATGGCAGAGCCTATGACTCCATGTTCTCATCTCCTGGGGGTCCCCCTGCCAGTTGCCCCTGATCACTCACCCTTCACCCCCCTCTGCCCACAGGCTGCAGGAGGACCAGGAGCATGAGAGGGCCACATCCCCTGGTGATGAGTGCTCCGGTCCTGAGAAGGGATGTGACCCTGACCCCAAGCCCAGAGGCCTGAGTGAGTCCAGAGGGGTTGGTCAGGAATGGGGGTGTCCTGCTGGGGGGCTGCCGTGACAGTGCCAGGGGACAGAGCCTTGTGCTGGAACGGGAGCCAGGCCTGGAGGTCAGTGGGGGGAACCCTCACACTGGAGGTGCCCCAACTCCCCTTGGAGTCTGCAGTTCCTGTGTCAGGTGACCTCCCTGGCCAGAACCCTACACTGTGGGAAAGGGGACTGACCCCTCCGGGGACGGTGCCAGGACATCGCCCTGGCTGCCTTCTGTCCCTCCACAGTTTCCCAGATTGCTCAAGGAATGACCCATTTTCAAGGAGCCGGCGCGGGGGGACCGCTGGCTCCCCACACCCACCATCGGTCACCCCATTTCTCGAGGGCTGAACGCAAACTCCCCGCTGCAATGCTGAGGCCACCCCGGTCCCCTCTGGCGCTTGCTTTGGGGGGAGATTTTGGAGAGGCGGGTCCAGGGAGGATGCTGGGGCGGCGGTTGCCAGGGCAGCGGCAGCGGAGGATGGCGGGATGCTCCAGAGATGGGCAGGGAAGGGGAAAAAGAGCCGGGAGCTTCACCGGGTGATTTGAAGGGACAGAAGTCGGTCAGATCCACGGTGGCTCCTGGCAGAGCCCGGCTTTGACCTGGGGTCCCAGCACCTCAGTCAAAGAATAATCAGCTTGAGCCCCGATTTGGGAAGTGCTGAAGCCAGCGGCAAGCGGGAGGATGTTCCAGGAGGAAGCAGGAGGGAGCAAGCGGGGCTGGCATGCGCCCAGTGCAGCTGCCCTGCTCCTTGGGGAGGTTTTGGGATAAAGCCGAGCGGGTTCGGCACGGGGGAAGGGGCCGGATCCTTTCCCTCGCTCCCTGCCTGCTGCCCTGCGGCACCTCCCACGGCTTCGCTGGGCCCAGGCAGAGGGAGCGGGGGACACTGGCAGACCCCAAGAATCACCTTACCAGCCCCAAAACGACACAACACCCTAAGATTTGCCCCCTAAAGCTGGCCCTACACCCAGGCAGCAGCCCTCCCCCAAACCCCGAGTGGCTTTGGGGTACAGTTTGTGCACCCATCCTGCCCCAGCAGCACCTCTTAATGCGAAACACCCTTTTTTTGGCACCCTTTGCTGTCCCATCCAGGCGGAGTTGTTTCGGGACTCTTCAGCACTTAGCACGGGCTGAACCCTGGATCACCGGGCCGGGGGTGGGCTGGGGGGCTCGCACCACCCCTGTCCTCTGTCCTTATCTCGGCAGCAGTGATGGGCTCTAATGCAATATTTCCCGGCGGTTGCCATGGCAGCCCGCGTGAGGTCACCAAATAGACTTAATTCACCCCTCCCAAGGGATGGGTAATTAATGAAAAATGATGATAACCAGATCCCACTCCCCTTCTTCCCGCCCCCGCCATTAATTCCCCAAGACCAGTGGAGAGGCCCCACTGGGTTTGGGGGCCACAGTGTCCTTCGGGGGATTCCTGGGGCCACCCTGGGCTCCTGCTGCACAATCTGGGGGGAAGCAGGGATGCTTTGGTCCCTCTGGGAATGGGTGCACAGTGTCTAGGTGGGTGTGGGGTCCACGGCGGGGGGGACGGGAGGTGGTTCAGTGCAGGGTGCTGGGGCGTGGGACCCCCGCGCTGGCTTCATCCACCTCCCACCCAGCACGTCCCTGCCTGCGAGGGGCTGCGGAACGGGGCCATGGTCGCTGGGTGGCGGGGGCCATGGCGTGCTCCACGCCTCGC
>NC_031795.1:886959-893384 GCF_001522545.3 Parus major | reverse complement strand
CGCATCCCCCGCGGGCCCTACGCCGAGGTGAAGCCCCTCAGCAAGGCCCCCGAGGCGGGCGGCGGCGGCGGCGGCAAGTGCGACGATGAGTTGCTGGGCGGGAAGGGGCCGGCGGTGGCGGCGGGCACCGAGGAGAAGCCGTACCTGAAGGTGGACCCCGAGCTGGTGGTGACGGTGCTGGGCGACCTGGAGCAGCTGCTCTTCAGCCAAATGCTGGGTGAGTGCGGCCGGCGCGACCGCCGGGCTCGACGTCGACATGGGAATGGCCGGAGGTGGCAGCTGGAGGCATCTGGGCTCCTGACACTCCGTGAGGAGCCGCTGGGGGCCACCTCGGTGTCTTGAAGTGAAGGGAGGCTGAGGGGAAAGGAGTCATCATCGGCCTCGGTGTCCCCAGTCGGTCAGAATCACAGAATGGTTTGGGTTGGAAAAGACATCAAAGCTCATGGTGTTCCACTCCCTGCCGTGGGCAAGGACACCTTCCCCCAGCCCTAATTGTTCCCAGCCCTGTCCGCCCTGCCCTTGGCCACTGCCGGGGATGGGGCAGCCACAGCTTCTCTGGACAACCTGTGCCAGAGCCTTCCCTCCCTCACAGGGAAGAATTTTTCCGATATCCCATTTACCCCTGCCCTCTGTCAGTGGAAAGCCATTCCTCCTTGTCCTGTCACTCCAGGCCCTTGTCTTAAAGTCCTTCTCCAGCTCTCCTGGAGCCCCTTTGGGCACTGAAAGGGGCTTTAAGGTCTCCCCAGAGACTTTCCCCAGGCTGAACATCCCCAGCTCTCCCAGCCTTTCTCCAGAGCAGAGGGGCTCCAGCCCCCAGTGCATCTCCAAGGCATGCTTGAGGGAAGGTGCTGTTAGCTGCCTCTTGCCTTGGAGGAAAGGCAGTTCCTCCTCACAAGGAGCAGTGGCAGGTGGTGGTGGAGCTTGTCCTCCCCCACATGTCTTGTTGGCCATCCCTTGTCTAAACACCCACCAAACACGATGGAGGAGTGCACAGCTGGGTGCCACAGCTGCTCCCCACCATCGGCGTGGCTCGCTTTGGGGGTGACCTTGGGAAGCTGCTGCTGGAGCTGCTGTGTGAGGGGGTCCATGGTGCTGCTTCGTTTTGGGCAGATCCAGAGCTCCACTGAGGTGTGGGGTTTTGGCAGAGGAGGGTTCTCCAAGGATGCTGCTGCAGGGCTTGCGTGAGCCGGCTTCAGGCTGTGGCTGCCTGCGCTTTGCTATCTCTGTGGGTTTGATCCCTGAGCTCGTTGTATGCATTGTGTGCATAGTGGGTTTCCATGAGAACAAGGAGCACTGGCCCAGTGCTGGCTGTGCCCCGGATCTCAAGACCCACTGCCCACAGGCCGTGGTGTTGGCTCTCGGTACAGGTAATCCCAGCCCTTGCCATTCTCTGATGCTGCATGCTGATCTCTAGGAATTGTGGTTGCCTCGGCAGCCTTCTCACTGACACCCCATCTTCCCTGCATCCCAACCAGCAGTGCCTGGGGTCTGGGCTGGGCAGTGGCTGTGGAGGCTCATGGCTCTGAAGAGCTGTGTTTGGTGTGGCAAGCTGGCATGAGAAGGTGACAAGGGAGCCCTGCACAGCTGTCGTGGTGCTTGTGGTGCTCGTGCTGGCCGGCTGTAAAGCCCTGGTGCTTGGTGGTGGGAGAGCAGCAGTACAGGCAGGACTGCTGTGTCCAGTTCCCTGCCTGGGACCTCTTTTTAGGGGCCCAGGAGCTGCTCTGGCACTTGAGCTGGCTTGAGATGCCTTGTCCTTGCTGTGTGATGAAGAGAAAGGGGAGAGATTTGCCTCAGCTGGGGCCTAGGGGAGGTGGTTTGGAGATGTGGAGCAAGCTGTAGTGTGTGCTGGGGCCAGGCACCTGGAAAGCTGCACTTACCGAGTCCACTTCCCTGCATACCCTGGCTGCTCCAGGAGCCTTCAGGGTGTCACAGCCCCAGCTCCAGCAGGGCTCTGGCACAGCATGCACCAGCATGTGCTGGCACTCAGGCATGGAGCCTCCCAGACCATTGTCCTTGGCCCCTGGCTGTCCCTAGCCATGGGGGCAGCAGCAGTGTCCTCCTCAGCAGGATCTGCCTCGATGCTGGGGCATCCCAAGGCTCACAAGTAGAAGGCCACAGAGCAAGCTCGAGGCCTGGGCACACAGACTGTGGGGATGAGCAGGTGGGATGCAGGAGGTCAGCATGGCCATGGGGGCTCAGGCTGCCCCAGTGATCCCACAGACATCCATCCTCAGACCTAATGCTGCGGTAGCACCGGATGCCATGGGAGCAGGGCAGGATTGCAGGAGGATTTGTCACTTATGGGGCTAACAGACTGCTACTCACTGATGTTGGGATGCCTGGGGGAACCTCAGTGTCCCCCCATGATGCTCTGCTCTTAGGTGGGAGTTTCCTCAGCATCCCCAAGAGAGAAATCCTTTCAGGTCTGGCCCACGCAGGAGTGACTCCCAGTTTGTGGTACCCTGGAGTGCCAGAGATCCAAGACACTCTGTGGAAGATCATGGTTCTGAAGTGTCCCCAGCAACTGATTTGTTTCCTGGGGTGTTACCAAGCCTCCACCAGCATCAGTCAGGGCTGACTTTGACCTTGGGAGATGCTGAACATCCCTTTGGACTGCACTTAGCATCTGAAGACTTGGTCAGCTGGTCCATGAGGCCCAAACTCTGCCAGATCTGTCCTCTGTATATTGCTAATAATTTTCCAAGACATATGGACTGTCAGGCTTCCTGTGGGAGGGATCGGGGGCTGTGTCCAGAGTTGGATGGGGAGAGCTCCTGAGGTGGACAGAGCAGGAGCTTCACCCTGCTGAAACTTCCCTTCCATGGGGTTGTACTTCCCACATTCATGGGAGTTGTGATGTTGAATCACACCTACTCACCCAAGCCAGCCTTGACCTGGCACATCAGTGACAGCGTGTGTGGCGGGGATGCCACCAGAAGCCTGGGATCTGGAGAGGAAGGAGCAATGTGACAGTGGTGCTGGCACAGCCACAACTTGAGAGTGTGCAGACACTTGCTGAGCCTCCCGACCCCTTTGCTTGTGATCCAGGCAGATGAAATCTTCCCCAGTGGTGATGGTACCTTCCACAACCTGGCTTCCCCAGGAAGAGGTGGTTCCTGTGGTGGAGATGGACCCAGAAGGAATGGGATCCCAGGAGAGTTGGATTCCAGAGAGTGGGCTTCACACCCTGCTAGGGTTGGTAAGGAGCACCAGGAGAGGGGCTTTCTCCTGGTTGCTACAGGAGGTACTTGGGTGGGAGGGAAGATCTCTGCTGCTTACATCAATGCCTTTGGCAAGCAAAACATCAGCCTGAGCTGTTTGGCAATGTCTGCTGAAGGACACCCTATCCAGAGTGGCATGGGAAGACCCACAAGCTTGGTTTGTGCTGGGAAGAGAGAGGTGGAAGTTGTGGGGACTTACAGCCCCTGCAGATGTGGTTGTCCTTGAACTGATGACCTGTGTTGAGAAGCCTGTGCAGCTTCTGAGCTCCTGGCCCTGCCAGCTACAGTGGCTTCCAGAGACCTTGTCTTTGTGTATTTGGTCTCCACACCTGAATTCTCATCTCTGCCTCATGCTTCTGGCAGAAGCATTCCCAAGCCTCTCTCAGGCAAAAATACAGTTTATTCAGAAATGTCCAAACGTTGCCTCTCGTTCGGTCACTGCTGCTGTCTCATCTGTTTGATGGCACCGAGGCCTTTGTAGCTTAACCACGTTTAAAGAGCAATCTGCGCAAGCCGGGAGAGGTCACTGGCACGCAGCAACCACATGTGCTTTGTAGAGGCTATTTCCATCATCCAAATTATACATTTTGCATCAACCAAAGACTGAGGCTTCTCATCAAAGCTGACTGGCAGCTGGGGTTGGTAATTATGCCAGTGCCCAGCCACAGGATGAAGGGGACGGAGGGCACGTGGCCAGCGTGGTGGAAGAGCTGGTTGTGCCATGCCCGTGTCCGTGTGTGATGGACGGGGCTGTGCAGGTGCAGGGCCTTTTTGGTACAGGCTGTGCATGTGGTGCTAACAGTGATGGTTGCACTTACCTAGAGCTCCCCAGAGCACCTCCAAGATCCTGCAGTTGCTTTCTGCAGCCATTTCCTTCTCCATCTCTTGCTGGATGTGGTGCCTCTTAAGTGGCTGCTAATTCGCATCAACAAATAAGTGGTCAGTGTTGTGTGGGCCAGAGCCCAGGCGGACACACGTGAGATCCCAGCGGAGATGGTGTTCCCTGAAATGCTTTCTGCAGGGGTCTGCAGCCCTGCCAAACTCTTCAGTTGCAGCTATAACCCATCTCAGTCCTGCAGCCCTCGGGTGGGCCGTGCTACCCTTCCCTGGTGGCCCAGCAGGGATGTCCTTGCTGGGCAGTGCGTAGCCACGGGGAGTTACCACCCTTGTGGTGCCAACACGCAGGCAGGGCAGAGCTGTGCTCAGGCTGGTGCTGGGTGGGCAGTGGGTGCCAGCAGCTCCTCAGCGGTGGGGAGGAGACCCAAGGGCTGGAGTGGGCAGATGGGCTCCATGACAAGCGGGAGCTGCATGTTGCATCTGAGTCTGGTTTAAAAAGTAAACCACAGTGCAGAAAAGACTGGCATCTGACATGTGCCATGCAAGGACCTTCCTGACCCTCGTGGAGATGGGAACCAAGTTACTCCCTTCTGATTTCCATCCTTGCTGGGAAACACATGGTGTGGGATCAAAGAAGCACTTCTGCCCCATTCCTCTCTCTGCCCCATGTTGTTCCTACTGGTTTAATTAAGCACTAATGTGCCTGTGGCAGCACTGGGAAGCAGTAGCCAGGTTCTCTGGCAGGAGACCATGAGGAGGTCAGAGACCAAATAGCTCTTCACAGTGATGAGAGCAGGTTATTGCCTCGTAAAGTGCTGGGACTGTCCTGATACCACTAATGCTATTCCTCTCTTAAGGCCCCTGTGTGACAGCATCTGTGTGACGAGGTCGTTGGGATAGGGATTTATTTCCTTTTGCCCACAGAACTGGAGTCCTGCCTTTGGGGTAGTAGTGAGGAGAAAGGGGAGTGTATACAGTTGTGTTGCTGCTTCCAGCCTGCTCTCAGGAGCTGACAGCAAGTAGTAGATGTCTGCTTTCTCCAGCTGAGATGGCTACAGCAGCTGGGGACAAGATCTGGAAATAGGATCCAAGGACCCCACAGCTTCTGATGAAGCTGTTTGGGATGTGCCCCGTTCCCAGTGATTATGGCAGTGTGGAAAAAGGGCTGAGGAAAAAATAAATCCAGATGTCTTTTGAAATTTCCCATGGAAAGGTAGCAGAGCAAACACTTGAAAACAAACATATTTGGGGATGCACTGTTGAAACAAAGTTCTCCCCAAAGAGCCTGAAGATCCATGTTCAAATGGGGCTTTCCCAGTGACTGCCAATATTTTGCCCCCAAATCCAGCGTGTCTAAAAAGAAAACAAATAGAAAACCGTGGAAATTCTGGTGATGGGATGTGACCACAGTGGGAGCTGGATGATGTCCCCTCAAGGCTTTACAGTCCCATGGGAGTGACATGCTGCTGGGATGAACCCAGCACACCCATGGCTCCTGCCTGGTCCTGGTGCCTTGTGAGCAGCATGCTTCTGTGTGGGTGGCACTCAGGGAATCATTGGCAGTTCTGGGTCTTTCTGGAGAGCATCTTCCACATGCCCCTGGTTCTAACTTTGTGTATTTGGCTTCTCATGCTGTGGTATGTGTCTCTGTGCCCACAGCACTCCCTTGTCACAAGTCCCTCCACCAGCAATCACCCTGTTGTGTCCATTTAGGTTCCCAGCTCTTTGTCTTCCTGTGCAGCTTCTCATGGTGCCAGAAAACAATGTCCCTGGTCCCTTGTACCTGCAGACCCCCCTGCCCACTCTCACTTGAGCATCTGAGGACAGCATTTGGCTGATGCTTGTGCCCATTGCATGGGGGAGGATTTGTTCTGGCTCAGCACAGAATCAGAGCCTGCACCCTCTGAGGTGTGTAACCTGTGAGTGATGCCAGCCTCCAGTGCCAGCCTGTTTGCCATGCCAGTCTGTGCCTCCTGGCTTCCCTGGCTCAGCTGCAGGAATGATGGGGTGGTTTGCTGTTGGGCTGCAGTCTTGGGATCAGGATTTCCTGGCTGTGTGGTGTCAGGTGGACCCACTGACACATCCTCTGAATCAGTCACTTGTCTGGTCCAGAGTGTCTTTTGTGGCACTGTGCTTGTGGCTTTAGGTGTCCTGCATGTGCAGTCAGTGTCCTGGGGTAATGTGCACGTGTAGTGTTTCTGGTACTGGTGACTGCAGTGTCCTGGGCTCTGTGTGTGTGGTGTTCCTGGTGACAGCGGTGTCCTGGGCTGTTCCAGTGATGGCTGTGCTGTGGGCTCTGTGTATGTGTGGTGTTCCTGGTGCCTGTGACAGCAGTGTCCTGGGCTCTGTGTGTGGTGTTCCTGGTAC
>NC_031795.1:866918-886665 GCF_001522545.3 Parus major | reverse complement strand
GTGTGCAGTGTTCCTGGTACCAGTGACAGTGGTGTCCTGGGCTCTGTGTGTGGTGTTCCTGGTACTAGTGGCAATGGTGAAGCTGCTGAGCCTGGATCCACTCCCTGGGCGGAGTGGGGATGGCTCCATCCCTCTGTGGGATCTGAGTCCTTGTCCTCTCCAGGCTTTGCACCCTGACTGTGTCTCATGCAGAGCTGTGGGGACACAGGAGATCAGGTATGGTGCCTTCTGCCATATCCCCCACCCTGCAAAGTCACGTCCTCCTCCAGACACACGAAGCAGCTTTCCTGGGGGAGCCAGGGAAGGGGTTGTCAGTTCTCCGGCTGGAAAGCAGTGAGCTTGGGAGGGTAGAGGATGTGTGAGGCTTGGAGCTCGGCTGGGAGGCTCAGTGTTGCCTCGTGGTGGGGTGGAGGGGCAAAAGGGAAAGCAGAGCTTTGCCCACGCTGCTGCATTGCAGCTCAGAGCAGGGAGCTGAGCGGGAGGGGAGCTGGGAAGGCAGGGATGCTGCAGCCGCGAAGCTGGGAAGTCAGGGGATGCTGCATTGCAGAGCTGAGATTAGAAGCTGTGCAAATGGAGATGTGCTTGTGTCAGGGTGGGTGTGACACTGAGGAGTGGTGCCCAGTGCCCACCAATTTGCTGGTCCTTCCTCTGATCCAGTTCTTCCACATTTTGTTTTGTGCCAGCATTTCTCATTCCTTGCTCTGGTATTTGTCTTGTTCAGTTGAGGGCATTATGTATTTTTTATTAATTCAGGAGGAGGACTGAAATTCATCTCCCACTGGAGGACCTGCTGGAATCCACATAGGGAAGCTGAGCAGAAGCTCAGTACGTTTGGGCAGGACATTTTCCTCTCTTGTGGGAGCAGCCAGCCATAGATCAGGGAGGTGGCTCCAGAGCCTTGTGTCCCTGGCACAGCATGGCACATGAGCTCCCTGGAGGGGGAACCTGAGCAGACCTTGGGCACACATGTGCCCCCGTGCTGCCCAGTGAAATGCAGGTGTGTTCTGCAGCTGGACATGTGTCTCCACCTCTGTGAACGTGTGAGCATGCCAGCGTGTTGGGAGCACAGGATTTTCCACCTGACGTAGGGTATCAGTGATTCTTAATCACTCCACATTGCTCTGGTGTTATGTCAGCCTTGTTGTTTCTCTTCTTAGCTGTCCTGCTCATCCAGAGGTGGGCACATTGCAGTCCTCCTCTGTACCTGTGAGGGTCTGGCCTCAAGCATCTCCCTGAAATTACAGAAGGATTTTACGGCAAATCCAGAAATTAGTGTCTGAAGATGAAGGCAGGGCTGCTCTGCCTTCCCCTCAGGCTGGATCTTACCCAGTGGGTAGGGAGGGGATGGTGAGCTGGTTAGGAGGGATCCAGGAGGTGCCTTTCAATGGGGAAATGAAATCGAGGGTTTGAGCTGTGCTCACGAAGCAAGCCTGACTCGCAGCCACAGGTGACGCGGCGGGAGGGCCAGGCTCTGTGCCAGCTTGTTGGCTCACCAGCCAGTTGGCTGGCTTTGGCTGTGGGATTGCAACCTCTCTTGCTTGGTGAGCTGGAAGGATAGCTCATGGCTGAGGTCCTTGTTGAAGCTGCTGCAGGTTCTGGTTGTTTTCATGTAACCCAGAAAAACAGGCAGAATTATGCTGTGGGTGCTGCAAGCCTGTGCTGTTTGAGCTAGAGGGGAAAATATAGAATCGTAGAATGATTTGTGTTAAAAAGAGATCATCTTGTTCCAATCCCTGCCATGGGCCAGGACACCTTCCACTAGCCCCAGTTGCTCCAAGTCCCATCGAATGGGACCTTAGACACTTCCAGGGATAGGGCAGCCACAGCTTCTCTGGGCAAACTGTGCCAGGGCCTCACCACCTTCGCAGGGAAGAATTTCTTCCTAATCTCTAGTCTTACCTTGTTCCATTCAATTTAAAGCTCTTCCCCCTAACTGCAGCATGGCAGATGGATAGTGCCATGGAGAAAAGCAGAACCACTTCTATTTCTCATGTCAGCCCTGCTGGCTGCCAGCCTGCATGCTTGGTGTCTGGGAGAGATGCATGTCCCACCTCTGTGCATCTTATGCAGGGTTGTGTCATCAGGAGTGACAAAGCTGGCAGTGAGACCCTGCAACCAGATAAGCTTGTTCAAGAGCACCCAGTCATGGCCAAACCTGGCTCTTACTGGTTCTGTTGGGAGCCCAGACTGCCTGAAGCTTACAGCTCTGCTTTGTCATGGGCCTCAAGCGTCCCTGGCACTGGCTCTACCCCAGCCTGGCTCTCCCAATTCCACGAGCTGACTTGCAGCACGTTCAGAGCTGCGGTGCAGGTACAGCTCTGTTGCTGGCTATTTATAGCATGTGAGCTTTCAGCATTGCTGTGCACTGGGAATAACTCACGGAGGAGACACTTCTCAAAATCACACGGCCGTCGCCCATGCGCAGCGTCACCGTCTCAGCCTTCCCACATGTCAGCTTGGGGTCTGTCTTGGTCCTGTGCCAGCCTGGTTTGACACTAAAGGGGGTTTACCCTGGTGCTTTTTCTGGCCTGGAGATTCAGCTGGTTAATGATGGCAGGGCTTTGTGGCCCAGTCCTTGTTAGGACATCATCAGCTTTTGCAGGAAGCAAAACCTCACCTCACAGCCCTTCCATAGGCCAGTGTGTGAGATGCAGGCACTGGCAGGGAGGGATGGGGAGCACAGGAACCTGCTCTTCAGGCTGGAAGCTGTGATGATGAAACTCATCAGCTGAATGAACCTCTCCAACCCCTCGGGCTGGGAGTGTTGGGTGCTGCCGGGGTATTTCCAGTTCACTTTATCTCTGGCCTGCCCTTGTATTTCCAAGCTGATGCAAACAAGTGGAAGAGTAGATAGCGGCTAATTCACATTGATTGCTGTGATGCTGGAGCTCCCCGAGGTGAGCTGGGGCTGGCAGAAAATGTGCTGTGGGCCATTCGATGGGGCCAGCACATCTCTCCCTGGCCATTTCCCGGTGTGGTGCCGCAGGGGACACGTTGTCAGCCTCGTGGATGCTTGCTCTCACATCCTGAGGTTTCTCTCCCAGCTTTGGTGGTTCAGAGGCCCGAGGCAGCATTAGCAGGGTGGGTACATGGGCTAAACTGGCAGTGGTGAAAACAGGTAAGGCAGGGTTGTTTTGGCAGGCACCAAGGTGGGGACACTGCTTTGTGGGAGGGGAGACAACAAAGCTCCCCTCATCTTAAAAGCAGGAGGAAAGGCATTTGACGGATTCTGGCTGGAACCTGGGACTGTCCAGCTCTGCCAGGGCAGGACCAACATGGAGCCAAGCATGTTGAGGCCACCAGTCAGCACAGGACCTCAGCCACCCAGCTGTGGCCTTTCACAGGCCTCCAGACCTCCTCTGGACCAAGGGAGTGACAAGGAGACGGCTCCAAATTCCCAACAGGCAGTGCAGAAGCAAGGGAAATAATGAAGTTCAGCTTCCTCCCATCCTTACAGGGTGGAGAGACAGATGATGTCCTGCAGACTTCTGCTTCTGTGAGCCCAGAGGAGCATGTGGTGAATCCTGAGGAGCTGGACTCTCACTGCAGCCGTTTTTGAGTTGTGCAGGGGTTGAGGTTTCTGTAGACTGAAGGGTGGGAGTAAGTTGGGTCTGACTCTGTTGGTGCTTGGCATGGGGCTTTCTGTCCTGCTGGAGGGAAATAGCTGTGGGGAGTCAATGGGACAGCCCAGGGGCTCTTCTCTGGGGCTGCCCCATCCACTGGGCATGGTGAAAGGTGGCTGCCCTGCACTCCTGCCTCTCCCGAACCCCAGGTTCATTTAAAAATGTAACAAAAACCCGTCCAGGGAACTGGAATCACTCTGGACAGGCCATGCATTGCACCTCGGGGTGGGCAGTAAAGAGAGGTTCTGGGGTCAGAGGTGCCAGTAGGTACCTGTTGGCTCCTGGTAGTGGTGGTTTCTCTCCCAAATAATGTGTGCATAGACTGGTGGGGTAAAAATCCATCGTGGCCTGGAGAACGATTACTGGCCAAGGGGAAGTACCAGCATTTATCTGACTCCCAGCAGGCCTGAGTCTTCTCTGCCTAGGGCTGTACTTAGCCTGGAGCTCACAGCTCATCAGTGCAAGGTCCTTTAGCAAATTCCATTTTGATGTCTCACCCCGGGTGGTGTGAGGTTGGATTTATCACTGTCTGGACCTCCTGTCTCCCACTGTCTGTGTGGTTGAATGCATCAAAAGCTGGCTGCATCCTGATCCTGTGGGGAGGAGCAGTGCCCAGAACCTACCCCAGGCCTCTTGCTCCTTAGCCCTGTGCCAGCAGTGCCATGGGCAAGGCTGGGATGGGGCAGTGATGGGTCCTGCCCTACGTGTTCCTTCACCTTTCTCCCCAGGGCTCTCCCCAGCAGTGCCAGGGATTGCCATAACCCAAAGTTGGTGTCCTTCAAAACTCCAGGCTGAGTACAGCAGCTGTTTGGGGGCTGATTCACCAGCAGACTGAGATCCTCCCTCCTTACAGGCTGGATCATCTGGAGGAGAGCAGACACTCCAGCAGCAGCACCTCCAGCCATCTCATTTCCATTTCCCTGAGCCCTTTTAGCTGTGCTTTCGCTGTGCTGCGCCAAACAGCGTCCCAGGACTGCTGAGGCACTAATATCCATCATCTGGCCGCGGTCTGTAGAGCACTCAGATATTTGGTTGCTATTTTCAGTGAAGTTTTCCAAGTTGAGCTTATTGGCTGATGGGCATCTGATCCCAGATGGAGAACATGTGGCCAGTTCCTGCGAGGGGAGGGGAACGGCCCCAGTCATAAAGCAGCATGGGGGATGAGTGAGGGAATCTCATCCTGGAGCCTGTGAGATGCTTTCAAGACTGTGCAGAGTGGGGCCTGAAGGTTAGGCTTTTAAAGCAGAATCTGCAGTGAGAGGTCACACATCAGATATTATGGTGGGGAAAGTACAGTAACCTGGAGGCAGGATTCGATCTCAGCTCAGCTGCTGTTTGCACTGCTGGGCACTTCCCACCCTGCTCAAAGTGAGCAGCAGGTACTTGGCAAACAGTCACTGTGCTAAAATGGGTGAAACTCTGGGGGTTCCTGCAACCTCCCTGCCTAGAACTGAGAAATGAGCACTGGCTAAATGTAATGGCACACAAACCCTGAGCTCCAAATCAAAAGTAAATTTACAAAGCAGCTTTTCCTGCCTCACATTCCCAGGTGGAGCATGGTAATGCGTTTCCAAGCCCAGCTGCTCTGTGCTGCATCAGTGACCAGTGGGGCAAAGCCGTGCTCTCTTTGCTCTGCTCCCCATTTGTCTGTTGCTGCCTTCTGAGGGCAGAGGTGTGGGTTTGTTTTGTGGCTGAGATTCTCATTCCCTTTGTGGAAATAAAGCAAATTGTTTTTGGTTGACATTCTCTATAGCTTCAAAGTCAAATAAAATCTGAGTTGCCAGCTTCTTTTTTGTATTTCAGGAGATGCCTGTTTTCCATCCCAAACCTTCCATGTTTTGCAGCTCAATAGCACATCCCAGACAATGGCTTTAGAAATCAGACGCCTGCATTTTGGACCCACAGTGCTGAGGCAATGCCAAGCAGTGCATGGGGTGCCAGAATTTGTGCACATGGGGAAAGAGAAGGAGGAGGACAAAAAACTTGCTCTGATGGGATATTTCCACAGAGATCATGGTAATGATCTTCCATTTCCATATAGCTTTTCATCCCCTGGCAGAGTGTGCTCACTTGTAAGCTGATGCTACACACATCCTGTGTGGAGAGTGCAGCAGCTGTCCTCAAAAATCATGTTGAAAGAGGGAAGCTCTGAAACAGCAGAGCGCAGAGCAGGATCTCCCTAGGGTGAGAGTGACCCCTGAGACTGCAGGGATGCTCAGGGATGCAGGGAAGGGTATTAAGAGGAAATTCATTACTGTAAGTGTGGTCAGGCCCTGTCACAGGTTGCCCAGAGAAGCTGTGGCATCCCTGGAAGTGTTCAGGGCCATGATGGATGGGCTTGGAGCAACCTGGTCTGGTAGGAGGTGTTAGGTCGAGATGGTCTTTAAGGTTCCTTTCAGCCCAAACTGTTCTGCAGTGATTTTGTGTCCCTGCACCAGTGGGTACAGGAGCAACCTTGCTGCTGTGTAAACATCATCCTACACCTTCCCCAAATCAATGTCACTTGTGGGATGTGCCTCACATCAGCCAGTGTCCAGCTCAGAGCTGTGCCATGGCCAGACATGAGCTGGCACTTGTCTTTCTGGAGCAAGAGCCCTGTCAGGGTTTGTGGTCAGTGCTGGAGCAAGCTGTGTCCCACACTGACACACAGGGTTGTTTTCCTGCCTCATCCTGGTTGCCATGCTAGAGGAGCTGTTAGGCCATGGAGGATCACAGGACTCCAAGGAGGGTCAGTGGGGCCGCATCTGCTGCTGGAGCCTGCGGGAGGTTGGTTAATATACAATATTCCTTTGTCCTTCTGAGTGCCTCTCGCTTTCTAAGAGCAGGGAGGTGAGGCTGGAAGCTCTTCTTCTCCCCTGTGCTGAGATAGGTTTGCAAAAGCTACAGTTTCTTCTGGGTTTTTTTTTTTTTCTTTTCCTGCTCTGGCGTTTTCCTCTGGCCTGATGAATTTTTAAACAAAAACATGGTGAGGAGAGAACAGGAGAGAGGGGAGAAAACCCAGGAGAGGACATAAGGAAAAAACTCTGTTTTCCAAATCAGAGTAATTGCAAGAGGAATTGAAAGTTTAGGTTGTGTTTTTAATTTGAAAGTTTCAACTAATTTTAAGTCACTTTATTGACAGGAGAAAATACCTTTCCTAATACTCTCTTTAATAAACTCCAGTTTTACAAGTAGAAGTAGTAGTAGTTGGTTGAAAAATACCATGGAATTATGGAAGTAAAAGGCATCTGCTGTGCTCTGTAATTCGCCCTGGCTGTGCTGGGGGTCAGTGCTCCCTGGAGGAGTGGGTGAGCCAGACTCCCCTGCAGATGTCCCTGGATGCTTGTCTGCCTGTTCACAGGGGATTGCAGGGTTGATCACCCACACATGGTCACTTTACACAGGGACAGAATGTGGACAGATGTGGTTCCTTGCCTGTTGGTGCAGGGCAGTGAGCAGATGTGGGACTTTGGGTGCAATGGGTCAGAATTTGGCCCAAATTGGAGCCTTCCAGCTGGAGAACTGGTTGGTTAGTACTGGAGAAAGTGAAAGAAGGCAAGAGGGAGCACAAGGATGGAGAGGAGAGGTGGAGGTAGGAGAGGGGCTTGGCTCACTGAGCTAAGCATCACCAGGGAGCTCAAATCCCATCACCAGGAGGGTTTGTCCTGCTTCATAAGCCAAGCTCTGACCTGTGAAAGTCATCCAGGAGTTTGAATCACTGATGAAGTCGTGAGATATCATGGACAGCTTGTTGTGCTGTGCCTTGTCTCTCCAGAAATGCTCCTCCACTGTGATGCCAAGGCCAGAGCTGAGCACTGGGACCAGCCACTCCTGCTGCTGTCCATCAGGCTGGGCTGGTTTCTCACAACTGTCACTGGCAGTGATTGAGTGTTGGAAAACCATTGGTAGAAAACCAGCTTGTTGTTGGAAATCCACTGCAGTCACACTGTGCAGAACAGAGAGGGCTCCTTGCAGATCTCGTGGTATTTCAGGCTGGAAAAGAAAAAGAAACATTTTATGGTAATTTTTTCAATGACTTTCCAATTTTTTTTCTTGGTAAGCTGTCTGTAATCACTTACAGTGTTCCTGAAGGGATTAATTACTCACTGGAGCTTATTGTGCGTATTTCATATTCTGAACTGTTGGATGTGATGTCTGCCTTGGATCAAGTGAGGGGTCACATGGCATTTCTTTTTCCACCCTTTTCCCCCTATTCTGTTCTATCTGTCAGGCTCCTGGTGTGAACGCTCCCCATCGCTGCTGTGGTGGGTGCTCAGTCAGCGTGCTGCACGTGATCCTGATTTCCCTGCTCTGCGCTCCCTTTTCAAGGGAGTGTAGCCAGAATAAGACAAATTGCTTCCTTGTTTGAGTGACTTTTGGCTGATGCTTTCCCCCCAAGCTGTAGTGTTGGCTCGACTTCTCTTGCAGCAGTGGTGGCTCTGGGCTGTGCATCGTCAGTGCTTGGACAGGCCCCCGGAGCAAATTTGGGGAGAAGAGCTCAAAGCACATTGCAGAGCTGCTTCCCACGGTGAAGAGAGCTTGTGCTGTGCAGGCAGCCATTGCATGAAGCTGAGATGTCTTAGGGGAGATAAATCTCAGCTGCAGTGCTGCCAGGGACCCCTCTGTGCCATGCTTGAAGCGTGGCATTCCCAGGAGGGTCTGCCTGCAGGACGGTGTGCGCTGGCACTTTGACAGCTCAGGGAATGGCATTGTCTCAAGCTTAGCTGGGGATCCCAGCTCTCCAAGCTGGGGCTGTAGCTCCATGTTGTCTAGGTATGCTTAAAGGGATCCTGCAGCCTTGCAGGGAATGGGGCTTGTCAGTGTGTGGGGTCCAGAGCTGAGTGGCTGCTCTCCCATTGTGCCTGGAGGCTCATGGCTGCTGTCATCACATGTCACCCTTGGTGCTGGCAGGTGCATGGTGAGGGCAGCCACAGGAGCTGGCACATGGTGGAGAGTCCAGAGGCTCCACTGAAATCCCTCTGGTTGGCACTGCTGCCTGTTTTAGAGCATTTTCCACCCTGTCCATCCCAGGTACTGTCAGGCCCCCAGTAAAATTTGGAGTTGTAGGTGGAACAGCAGCTCTTTGCACAGAATAGTAGAGTGTATCAGCATCCCTTCACTCACTGTGACACAGATGGTGGGTTGGAGGTAAAGAACACTTCCTCCCTGCAGGCCCCTGGGGCACATGGGTAGGAACTGAGTGGTGGCTTCCACAGAGCTTTCTGGTCCCAAGCATGCCCTGCTCTCAACCTTCCTTCTCTGCAATCACCTTTAGTGGGAAAAACACAACTGCTGCTCAAGGAATCCTTTCCCTGGTGGTGGGGACTCTCCGAGTGCACTATGAGAGGGGGAGCAGGTCTGGAAGCAGTTGGAGGATGGTGTGGGCTGGCACCAGGAGTGGGGAACCATCAGTGCTAAGAATAGACAGTTTATCCGCATCCCTCCCCCTGTGAAGGGTGCTGGAGGCACTGTGCAGCAATTAACACAAGTTTGTAATAACACTGCTGGCAGCGTGGGAGACTGGTGCTGCTGAGCTCCCTGGCACACACCTAGCAGGTCCCTGGCATATGAGGCACTGCTGTGGGGCAGCAGGACAGAGTCCTGGGTGCTGGGTGTGGAGCCCCGGGATGGGGAGAAACGTGGGGCTGGTGCTGCTCCTGGCTCCAGTGGGTTAGGCTCCTTTCCCAGGCAAGTTTGGAGGAGCAGGTAACAAGGCCAGCAGAGGTGGGGCAGTATTGGTGGGGAGAGGAGCAAGCTGAGGGCTGTGGCAGGGCATGATGCTGTCTCTGTACCCCTGACTGCAGTGAGGGTGACCCTGGGGAGCTGACACAGTGGGCTGGGGAGATCAGGATCACCCCATGCTCTCCACTGACTTAGCAGGATGCTGATTCTGGGCATGGGAGATCTGGGAATGCAGGAGGTCATTGTGTCACTGTCAGAGCTAAGGGCACCCTCTTTAAGCAAAGATCCCTCTTTAAGCAAATGCTGCCACTCACCATGCACAGCTCCATCTTTGGGGCGTGGGGGGTTTGCTTTGGGGTGAACATCACCTGGGCAGCTGATGCTACAGGCTGAAGGGACCCCAAAGTCTGTGATATGTGTGTTGGTCTTCAGCCCTGCCTGGGCTTCTATTGCAGATGCTGCCACGATTTTTAGGGTGAAGCTTGCCCAGTGCCTGGTGGGACCAGCAGCCCCAGGCACCCCAGCAATGCTCACCCACCCTGCTGCCAGGGCCTGCAGGTGCAGGGAGAGCCCGAGTCTTGCGGGATCCCGGTGATCAGATGTGCTTGTTTCCGTCTCCCCGCAGGCTGCTGCTCCTGGTGCCAGAGTGAATTTGGCACCTGGCCCTCCTTCGAGACTGGGGAGGGGGAGAAGAAAGGCCAAGCCCTCCTCGCCGCAGGCAGGAGATTCAATTCTCCCTGGGTGTGCACAAAGAGCGTTTATCTCCAGAGCAAAGCCCTGGTAACCACGGGGCAGAGCGTGAAGGGCTGATTAGGGGCTGTTCGAGGAGGGGTGCTGGGGTCGCGTGCAGCCACTTCCCTTCCCATTTCCAGGCCTTTCCATGGTAATGGCTCCTATTCTCCTCCGTTGTTAGGACGTCACTCACACGCAGCTCCAAAGACATCTGTCAAAACACGTCTCCCTCTGTCCTTGGCGCTCCCAGGGAAGAGGGATCCGTTGGCCCCATAATGAGCCTGACATCAATTAATCATCAGCCTTAAAAATTAGCATCGTGGCAGTACATGTTGGAGGAAAACCATTCCCCAGTTGGAAGCAAAAATAGCCTGTGTTATCTCCCTCCTCCCGTGGGACGTGGCAACAATAGATCCACTAACGAGTCTGGAACTTGTTAAGCTGGGTTTGCCCCCCGAGGTGCTCTGCCTCCTGTCCAGTCTCTTCTCTCCACTGTCTCTTGAGGGACCCTCTTGTGCAAGGGCTGATGACCTACCCTGGGGTCTGGCCCTGCTGTCAGCTGGACCCTCGTGGTGTGCATCCCTCAGGCTTTGCAGAGAGCCCAAGGTATGCTTGCAATGCTGAGCCCCTTCCTGAAGCTGTGTTTGGAGGGAAGCAGCTGATTCAGGATCTCGCTCTTCTGGAGTGAAGGATGCTCATGGGAGTGAAGGTGGTGCTGCTGGGCCGAGATGGGGGTTCAGCTGGTGCCTTGAGGATATGTCCCACTCCGGGAGAGCTGTCCCTTGTCCCTCTGTAGAGTGACAGCTCTGAGGACTGTTGGTGCCCACAGCTCAGTGAGTGCCAGCTCAGATATTCAGGAGCTCAGCAGTGGGCTGGAGGTTTCCAGAGACACTCTGTCTGGGGAGTGACTGGGGCACCTTCTCTGGAGGCTCATGATGAGCTGCTCTTTGTGCCTGTGCCATGCTGGAATTTTCCATGCTCGGAGCTGCTCTTCCTTGCATCCAGGCGAGCTGTAACCCCAGAGAGCAGCTCTGCTGCCCATAGCCGCCTGCCACTCTTGTTGCCTACCCCGGGTATTTGGGAGATGAGGAGCCCCCATCAGCAGCTGTGTTTTGGGTCCATTTGGCTGGCTCTGATCTCTCAGTGTGGAGCAGCTCCATAGGCTGCCAGGGGAGCTGGGGAGGACATTTTGCATTCCTGCTGGAGACACATGAGGACTCTGGCTGGTCTGGTGATGGACAGACAGACCATGTGTCTACCAGAACCCAGCTGAGGCCGGAGAGAATTGTGTTTGCAACGCATTGCTCTGCACAAAGCTCTCAGTCACAAGGCGAGAGGGACAAAAGGCTCCCTGTTCACTCCGTCCCAGTGGGTGCAATTCCAACAGTTAAAAAGCAAATGTGAGTTGTTTGTCTCTGTGAATATAAAGCTTCCCCAAGCATGGCCGTATTCTGGCTGGGAATGGGAAATTTGGCTCTGCTAATGACTGACTGTTCTGCAAAACAGAGCCAACTTGAGCCAAGAGCTGCCTGGCCAGGCCCTCCTGCACTGGCCCTGGTGCAGGGATGCAGGCTGTAGAGGGGAGAGGCTCTGGGGACTGATAAATGCCCTTTTAGCCAGGCCTGGGCACCCAGTGGGGAGCAGCAGGGAGGGATGGGTGTGGGGACCTCAGCCTCTTGTACACAGGGGTGACTGCCACCCGTGAGCACCCTGCCAGTGCCTGGGACTGTCTCCTGTGCCCAAAGGATTCATTATAATCAACAGCAGGGAGCTCCAGGCAGGGGGACACCAGAGCTTTGATTTGGGGCATCTGACTGAGAGTCCAAGGGCTACTGTCACAGGAGCCTGGGGTGAGCATGGGTCTGGGAGTAATGACTGAATCACCTGCTGCACCTGGGCTTGGGGTGTGGACACATCCCCACCGTCTCCATGGATGATCCCCAGCAGTGATGAGGCTGTTGAGATGGCATTGGTGCTGATGAGGAACGTGCCCTGTGTCTGCCTGCACGTGGCTGCCCTGGGGGGGCCTGTGGTGCTTGACCCCCATGTCCGTGACAGCCAAGCCATGCTGAGCACAGCCCGTGGGCATCTCTACCTCCCCGTGCTCTGCTTGGCTCCACGGGTCACAGGGACTTTGGAGAAGGGCTGCACACAGTGAGGGAGGGTCATTATGGGGTTAGGACATGGCTGTGACCTGCACGGGCCCTGTGCAGGATTCCCCATGCACCCACATCCCCCCTCCTCCACCAGGCAAAGCTTGGAGCGAGAGCTGGTGACATCCCCAGATGCAGAGCACATCTGGAGGGCACCAAAGCAGTTAAGTGAAGGGCTGATTTGTGCTATAGAAACCCGCAGTTCCTTCCTTTGATCTTCTGAATCAGCCCATTGCCTTCCTCATATAAAGCCCCATTTATCTCTGCTCTTCCCAGTAAGTTTGAAGGCGGTCGCGGCTCGTGGCTCCTCGGCAGCAGCGAGGAGCCCAGCTTTCTCTTCCGCTGAAGCAGAATCAGGTGAAATCTCTATGGCAACTGGCAGATGACAGGGAGTCTTGTTGCCTTGGAAATGAGGCAAGGCAAAAAAAAACCCACCCAAAAAGAGCCATCTGGAATTTTGAATTTCCACAATGTCCAACCTGCGTCTGGTGATGCGTGGGGAGGGTGAACCCGTTGCTCTGGGGCCTCTGTGCTGGGGCCTGGCTGCGCTGTTCTGCCTCACCCTGGGGAAATTAGGGCTTTTTTCCATTTCTTCCCCACTTTTTGGCTTTCTTTGCCTAGGTTCTGCAGCATTGCCCTGACCATCTGCTGGTGGCTGTGGGAAAGGTGTTGTGTGTGGGGTGTTTGGGGTGCTGAAACCAGGCTGGACACAGCTGTGCCGTGCTGGGGGCCAGCATGGCACTGGCACACCTTGGTACTGCAACACTGTGAGGAGAATGGCAGGCTCCAGGGCAAACTGAGGCATGGAGTGCTGCGTGACCAGTCTGACCCTTCTCTGTCAGCTTAGCACAAATCTCAGGTGCAGTGACCACTGGTGACACTGTGCCCAGGGCCTTGGGCTGTCAGCAGGGAGTTAGTGTCACCATGTGTGACTGCCACTGTGTGTGCCAGTGGCCAGAGGCTCGGGGCACCCCTTGGAGCATTGATTTAGCCTGTTGACCTGCCATCCCCTTCCTTCCCAAGCTGCACAGGTGTTTCCATGGATTATTTTGGAGAGCTGGGCACAGGAGTGCTGGGATGCTCCCAGCTCCTCTGATGCTGTCAGGAGCAGCTTTGGAGGCAGGTGTGGCTCTGGGATGTGCAGTGCCTTGTGCAGGAGCAGGGTCTTTCCCAACACGGGGGATTTTGGGCTCCCCTGGCTCATCAGCACAGAGGAGCAGAGGGCAGCATGTCCAGTGTCTGGACATGGAACAGCTAGAGGCTCTGGATCTGGAAAAGGAACTGTGGTTTGGATGTGCAGGTGGGGTGGTTTGGGGCCAAGCACAGCATCCATTGAAAGAATAACCCACAAATGGGCTGGAGGCCCAGTCTGGATCTCTCCAGTGGGTTCACTTGGAAACTTGTGTATGGGAGAGACCCAATTAAGTAGATTTATTGCTGCTCTAGCCTGAGAAAGTCTGAATCCCTTTTAAAAGCTTGGCTCACTGGAGCCAGACGGGGTCAAGGCTCCAGGTCTCTCAGCCCTGCCCTTGTTACGAGCAGTGATTCGCGAGGCTTAGCAGCCACGATCACCCCGAAAGTGCTGATTGGGCTCGAGTCCCAGCCTGTCACTGCTGCACTGCTGCTTATTGTCTGCTCTCACCTGCCAGCAGGGGGGTGGTGGCCCCCTCCCACAGCGTGGGACTGCCCCAGCCTGCACTGGTGGCAGTGGGGATGGTGTGGCAGTGATGGGGATGGTGGTGGTGATGGGGATGATGGTGGTGGTGATGGGGATGGTGGCAGTGATGGGGATGGTGGTGATGGGGATGGTGGTGATGGGGATGGTGGTGATGGGGATGGTGGTGATGGGGATGGTGTGATGATGGCAGTGATTGTGGCTGCAGTGGTGAGGATGTTGGCAGTGATGGGGATGGTGGTGGTGATGAGGATGGTGTGATGATGGCAGTGATTGTAGCTGCAGTGGTGAGGATGGTGGTGGTGATGGGGATGGTGGTGATGGGGGTGGTGTGATGATGGCAGTGATGCTGACTGCAGTGGTGGGTGCAGTGATAGAGTCAGTGGGTGCTGGCAGGGAATTGGCTTCCTCCCCCTCTGCAGCCACCCTTGGAGCCTCCTGCAGAGCTTTGAAGAAGTAATTTTGAAGAAGGGTCTACCAACATGTGAGATACGGGGTGGCTGTGCCAAACCAGGATCCTGTCACCTCTCTGACTCTGGCTCCACAGGGGCTGGTGCTCCCTGGGAGACTTGGGCTCTGTGGGACACATGCTACCCCCACAGTGCTGCCTGCTGGAACCCCATTAAGACTTGTAACTCCCCCAAGACTTGCTGCTGGACTCAGGATGCAGGGCTGGCAGCCAGCTCTCTGCTCACACCAATGAGAGCAATTAAACCAGGAGTGCTAATGTACCTGCTGGCTTCTGGGTGGGGCAACAGGTTTGCAGGAAAGAGTGTGATGCTTTCCCAGGGCACTGAGCAAGTGTGGAAGACATGCTCTGCCCAGCTTGGGTACCCTGGGACATCTCCAGAGAGAGAGAGGGGTGATTTGGGGCTACTGGTACCTCCTTGGTGGGAGCACACAGGAATTGTAGGGATGGGGCTGAGCTGGAAAACAAGGCTGACACTGCAGGCTTGGCCACCACCCCACAGAGCCCTGTGAGCCATCTCAGGTACCTGTTCGGGAGCTGTTGGGGGAAAAACCCCAAGACCCCAAAGAGAAGAATTGCAGGTTGCAACCATCCCCCTGCCCAGCCATCCAGGAGTGGGAATCAGCTGGATGTAATAATGCAAGATAAAGGCATTTACTCCATTCAGGAAGACTCAGCACCCAGATGCTGGTGATCACAGTCACAGGCTGTGGGGTGTGAGTGTGGAAATCACAGGGCTCAGTGAGGGTCACACTGGGCTTGGGCTGTTGGGTTTTCCCTCTGGTGGTCTCCAAGTGCCAGAATGGAAGGTTTTCAAGAAAAATACCAACAAAACACTGCCTCTACTGATGCATTTATAAACAGCACTGGGAGCAAGGACTGGGGCAGATGGAGGGAACAGTGTGGATCTGCTCAAGGCTTCATGGAGCTGGGGAGTGTGGTGGGGCTGGAGGAGGCACACAACCCCATGAGAATGGGTTTTACTGCAGAGTTTATAAGTGGATTTTTCAATGCACTGGAAGGAATTGAGCAAGCAGTTAAAAATTTTTTCCAGCCTGGGGAAATTCGTTACAGCTACTGTGTAACAGGGGCCCACCGGAATGACTGAGGAGCACCAGGCAGCCTTTCTTGGTGAATTCCTGATTGCTGTTGAAATCTTTACTGGGTCAACAGGAGTCCTTCCTCTGAAGTGAGACCAGTTGGGTAACTGGGGGCAGGAAAACACAAGTGTGAGTGCCACGCTGATGCTGAGTGAAGACAGGTGCAGATGGTGCACCCATGCGAGCCTGGCATCCCTGTGCCAGTGTTGGTACCATGTCCTGCTGTCCTGCTGCCTGCATGTGGACACGTGGGCACAAGGTGATAGGTGGTACACAGGCATAGGTGATACACATGCACACACACATCTTTTTGCTGCCATGTGGCCCCCACCTGAATGGTGCTAACACACACACACACACGCGGGTTTCTGTGCACAGACACGTGGGGCACACGTGTCCCACGGATGCAGCCCTGCCTGGCCCCAGCAGGAGCTGGTGGCCACATGCTTGTTTGAAATGAGCTGTCAGAGCCATTTGGAGTTGATTATTTTCTCATTCCTTGACGTACTTGGCCACGTTGGCAGCACCCGGCTGCGGGGCCATGGCTGCACCCCGACACGTGGACAAAGGAACTGCCACCGCTTGCTCTGGGAGGTGATGGGGAGAGCTGGACATGAGCACAACCTGCAGCTCCCCAGCCTTGTCCAGCCATGGTTCTATGCTGCCTGTCACAGTCAGACTCACAGCAAACAGTGCTCTGCCCTGAGCCAGCCATTCCAGCACATCTCTCTCCTTCCTCCTCCTGCTCTTCTTCCTCCTTGGCTGCCTCTGGGCCTGCATCCCACCCTGCAGATGCTCCTTGTGGTGATGGTCCCTGCTGCTGCAGCCACAGTGCCAGGCTGCTGAGTGTGGGTGGTGGTGGTCAGCATTGGAAGCTGTGCTAGGGAGTGATGCAGGTGAGGGGATGTCAGGGGTGGGCTGAGGCTTCCTGCCTCAGTTTCCTTGTGTGCCAAGTGGAGCTGTATCATACTTGCTGATGTTGAAGAGAGCACTGAAAGGGCTCAGTTGAGAAAGGAATGTTGAGCGAGAGCTCTCAGTTGAGTGAGAGCTGCTCAAGCACAGCACAGGGTATAGGCAAGTGAAACCCAGCCTGGCACAGGGACAAGTGATTTGGGCAATGGGGTCTGGTGACCTCCTAGTGGAGGGCCTGGGGACAGTGGCTGCATCTCAGGGCTGCCCTATGCGTGGTCAGAACAGGGGGCAAAGGGCCAGAGGCAGCACTCCCTTCCCTCTGTAACAGCAGGATGTTTGGAGCCAGCAGGGGCTGAGGGGCTGCAGGCCAGCCTGGGGCTGGGGCAGGGACACATCAGTCCCTGAGCCTGCAGCTCAGGAGTGGGGAGTGCTGCAGAACACATCCCAGCCGTAGCTGCCGGGAAAATGAGCCTGGCCTAGGCTGGGTGTCCAACTGACCCCGCCACAGCATGGGCTGAGCCTTCTCTGCTGCTCCATGCTCCAGCAGCTGGAAACATCTGGCTGCACAAGCTTACTAAATCGATGTGGGGAGGAATCCAGCGCTCTCCTGTTGCTCCCACACTTCAGCCTCTCCCAGTGGCTCTGGTTTCGAGTCAGTTCTGGCATGCAGTGACTCAGTGAGCTCTGAGCCAGCCCCTGGCCCCTTGCTGTCCCTGGGGAGCAGACTGCAGGAGTCCCTGTGTCACCACCTGGACAGCACTGTGGGGGCACATGGTGGCACTTCAGTGCTAGCAGCAGGATTTGTGCCAGAGGTGGGTGAGCAGCTCTTCCTGTCCCAATTTGTTCCTTTTGCTGAGTGAGAGCTGCTGCTTTTCCTGGAGTCCGGAGTGACCTGGACTGTCATCCAAAAACTGGCGTGATGTCATGCAGGCATGGATGGTGAAGGGGGCAATGGATGAAGCTGGGGATGTGGGTCGGTGCCATTGCCCTGGAACTCCTGTCCCTGTGCCCTAGGATGCTGCTTTTGACCATTGGTGCCCCAGCAGCAGAGCAGTGCAGGGGAGGTGCTGCCCCTGTGCCGGCCCCTCGGTCAGGGCAGCTGGGGACACAGCCCAGGCTCGCCCCACTGCTCCTTGGATGGGGATGGCTGTAGCAGCCCTGCTGGCAGTGGTGCCCGGGGAGGAGGCAGTGCCAGGCCCCAGCTGGCTCTGTGCCCAGGGGAATGCTGCGGGTGGCTGTGGGGGAGGCAGACAGAGTTTTGGGAGGGAGCCATGCCCGGGAGGAGCACGCTGCCGAGCTGGCAGGGCTGGGAACCACTGCTGGCGCCAGGGGACAACAGTGACTCTTCATGCCATCCCACCCTGTCCTGCCCCAGCACACAGGGACGTGGCACTGCTGGGTGTGCATGCCACCTTCCCTGGCTGCAGGAGCTGAGTCTGGGTGACAGCACCCACCAAATGGGGCCAGGGTGAGGGACCTGAGGGTGCCAAGTCCTTCCCTGCATGGAGAACCATACGGGGACACTGGTGGCTGTTGTATTGCTGTTCCCTGGGGTTCAGGGAGCCCAAATCTCCCATTGGCCTACACACTACAGTGTGACAGCTGTGGACTTGGCCACAGGTTCTGAATCTGCCATTTCAAGCCTGAAAATCCACCCTTGCAGGCAACTTGAGGTCAGGACCTGGCAGCTTTGAGGTGCCAACAATCCTTTCTGCCTGTCCCACCAGTCAGGCATGGTGTCCCCTTGTCCCTGGCTGCAGAGCAAGGTCGATGCCACCCTTTAGCACTGAGGGCCTCTTGAGCCTCCCCTGCACCCTGGTTCTGTGCATGCTGCTGCCTCAGCTCCATCCCTTTCCTGCACTGCCTGTGAATCCCCATCCTGTGGCTCTGGGGGCCACTTGGAGCTTCTGTGCCTTTGGTGAACTCCGCCAATGGTGAAATAGATGAAGCTGGGAATGTGGGTCAGTGCCATTGAAACGTGCACTTGGAGCTTCTGTGATTTTGATTAATTCCTCCAATCTCCACAATGGACATTTAATAATGAGTTAATAATGACTTGTGTCCTGCTGAGCCAGGTTCTGGGAGCTGGACTGGGGTGATTTGGCATATGCAGGGATGGATGAGCTTATGCTCTGATGTGGCTGGCCACATTGGTTGCCCTGTGGGCTCACCAGCCCTTTTACCTCATCTACAACTGACTTGAACCTGCTTGATTGAACCTGTCTCATCGGGGCTGTTCCTGCTTGTCACCCCCTTCCAGGCTCACACGTAAATCCGAGCTGCTTCACTGGTCTGAGGTGCTCCTGCCCGGGCAGGTGGGCAAGGGGAGCCAGGGGATGGGGCAGCATCACCTCTGGGTGCTGCTTGTGGCATGGCCAGAGTGTGCTGGGGACCAGGAACACACAAGGAGCCCTGCTTGAGCACTGGCATGTGGCTGTGCCTTTGCTGGGGTGTGTGTGCTGGCAGTGTCCCCCATCCCTGTGTCCCTGCAGTTCACACGGTGCCGATGCCATTGCAAATCCTGAAACACTGGTTGCCACGTTACATTAGGAGGAGCCACATCCCATGTCCCTGATGCCTGCTGTCACTGCAGATCTGTGGCAGGCTGCAGCTGAAAGGCCTGAAATCAGGGATCAAAGCTGCAGTGGCACGGCTTTTAGTGCCCAGGATGCACGTGAACAGGACAGGGTCGGGGCTGGAGCCATGGTTCCAGCCCACAGCACTGCTGGGACTGTACCAGGAGTGACCCCCCTCCTCTGTGCAGGTGTCTCTGGGGAGTGTGCACACCTCTGTGTGTGCAGGTGTGTGTGCATGTTTGTGGATGTGCCTGATGTATCTGCACATGTGCACAGGCGGTTGTGATGTGGGGAGATGCATGTGCACGTGTGCATTTTGGGGGGGCATGGCATGTACACAACCATGCCAGGGGTGTGCACACCTGGAGAAGTCCCAGGGCGGACAGAACTCGGGGGTACTCAGCTCTGGGCTGTGCCTGTGGGGTTCAGCCCCATCAGCTGCTCCAGCCCCACACAGAAGCTGCCACTCTTTCATGAGTGAGGCTCAGTGTCCTCCACTCCTCTCAGTCCTGCTGGCTGCACACCAAGTGATGCTGCTCCAGCACCCATGTTCCCAGGCTGGAGCACCCCAGGGGCCTGGGGGATGCAAGGGCAGGTTTGGGGACAGTGCTGCTCCTGTCACCTGTGTGGGTCCTGTGGCCCCACTTGCTCTCTGCCTGCTCATCCTTTCTGGACTAGACATCAACATCCCAGCTGCCTGCTTGGGAGTGGCATTTCAGGGTGGTGCAGCTCCAGCCTGGTGCCGTGTCCCTTCCTGATGGGCAGAGCCAGGGCTGTTGGTCATGGCCACCAGCAGGGGGGGTTCACCATCCATCATCCATCCATCCATCCATCCATCCATCCATC
>NC_031795.1:854884-866358 GCF_001522545.3 Parus major | reverse complement strand
CATCATCCATCATCCATCCATCCATCCATCATCCATCCATCCATCCATCCATCCATCCATCCATCCATCCATCCACCCATCCATCCATCCATCCCTCCCTCCCTCCCTTTAAAGCCATCACCTTGTCTCTCCACAGACCCCGAGTCCCAGAGGAAGAGGACAGTGCAGAATGTACTGGACCTACGTCAGAACCTGGAGGAGACCATGTCCAGCCTAAGGGGCTCTCAGGTGTCTCACAGGTGAGGCCCCAGCACCGGACCCCCTTCTCCACAGTCGGTGTCCTTCCTGGGGTGGATGGGAAGCAGCTCTGCTGCTGGTGAGGGCCATGTGGGTGGGAGGGAATCAGCGGGGCTATGTGACCTGGGGACCCTGTGCATGGAGGCTTGGAGAGAAGCCCCCAAATCCGTGGGGTGTCGTGTGGTGCTGCAGCAGAATCCTGTCCCTGAAAGTGCTCTGGGACAGTAAAGGCTGGGGAGTGGTGGCAGAGAGGGGAGCTGACAGAGCAGAGAGAGGGGTTGAGGTCTGTTCCCAGTGGTCAGGTGACCCTGAATGGACCACCAGAAGTGAAGGTATCACCTGTACCCACCCCAGTTTGCACCAGAGGCTCCATTCCTATCTGTGACTTTCTCTGCTCTGTGTAGGGTGATGATGGAGGAACTCTCAGCCAGAGCCCAGGAGCAGAGGTGTGGGTACCCTGGGGTTGGGGACAGGGTGAGCACTGCGTGGAGGGCCAGAGCACGGTGTCTGACACACAACTGGGAGCGCCTGTGTGCCCCTGGCACACTCACTTGAGGTCTTGCATGCTTTCTGTTTCACTCTGCATTTTGAGGTTGTGTGGGTGTCAGCCGGTTGGGAAAGTGGAGATGCAGGAACATCCTTCTCCTGGTGTGTGTTGCCACCTCGTGGTCTCTCTCGATGTTGTTTCTTGTCTTGGAAGAGACAAAAAGCAGCAGCTTCCTCCCACCTTTCACCCACCATTCACTGTTACAGACCTTTCGTGTCAGCCCTCAACCAGCCTTGCCCAGGATGAAGCAGCCCCTTGATCTCCCTCTTCATCACCTGAAATTTCTATCCCTTGCTCGCCCTTTCTGTGCCTCCTGGATGTTTTCTGAGCCTAGAGCAGCAGAGAGCTGTGGCAGTGGCATTTGCATGGGGCCACAAAAATATTTTCTGAGCTAGCCATTTCCTGAAATGATCCATTACAGCTCTGCCATGCCTTTGCTCAGTGCAGGAGCTGGGTCAGAGCCCAGCACCTCTCATGCCAAGCCAGGGCTGCATTGTGTTCATTTCCCTTTCATCAGTGTCAAATTCCATCCCCCTCCTCACCCCAGCACTCAGCTCCTTCAGAAATCCTCCTCGGTTCAGGTCTTAGGAAAATAGGGTGAGGACATTAAGGGTGATTAAATTAGCATTGCTGGTGGGATTTGACTCTTCACTATCACTTCCTTTCCTTGATGAGCTGGGAGTACATCACATGGTGGATGCCTCAGCTGCATTCCTGCCACAGAGAAAAATGGTTATGGATAGCCCAGGATCCCTACCCTGCACCCTGTCCCTTTCAGCAGGACTTAAATATGTGAAGATCTTCTCTCTTACCCCATGGCAGCTGAATTTATTTGGAAGGTTTTTTTTATTCCAGTAGCCCACAGCAACCTCAGCAGCTCCCTGCATCCCTCCAGGAGCTCCTCTGCAGCTGTGAGCCAGATTTTCCTTTCCCAAAGCTGTGTCAGCTCTTCCCTGGTACGTTGTAATTACACACGTACCCACTCATTCTGCTCTCGGGAACACTTCCTACAAGTCTGTCCAATAGAGATGTCATCTGCAAGTTCTCTGGATGTGTCCTGTAGCTGCTGCTTTGGGCTCTCTGTTCTTTCCACAAACTATTCCTCAGATTTCTCTTGTTATCCTCGCTGAGTTCTTCCATCCAGTGGCTGAGGGCTCAGTCTTTGCTGTTGCCTTGTTAGGGCATAATGTTATTCCTGAAAGATGTCACCATACTCCTGGCAGCAGGGCTGCATGAACTTCCTTGAGGCTTAGAGAACCATGGAATCACAGAGTCACTGAGGAGACTTAGAGGACACTTGGAGAAAGTCTCTAAGATCATCAAGTCCAACCATTTCCCCAGCACTGCCATGTTCACCACTACATCACATTCCCAAGAGCCACATCCACAAGTTTTTTAAACACTTCCAAGAATGGTGGCTCCACCACTACCCTGGGCAGTCTGTGCCAGTGCCTGATGAACCTTTCAGGGAGGAAATTTTCCCCAATATCCAACCCAATATCCTCCCCTTGCACAACTTGAGGCCATTTCCTCTTTTCCCTTGTTCCCTGGGAGCAGAACCCGACTCCCCTCTCCTGTCAGGGAGTTGTACAGAGCCAGAAGGTCCCCCCTGAGCCTCCTTTCCTCCAGGCTGAGCCCCCCAACTCTCTCAGTTGCTCGTGGTGCTCCAGCCCCTTCCCCAGCTCTCTTGCCCTTCTCTGGACACACTCCAGCTCCTCAATGTCTTTCTTGTCATGAGGGACCCAGAACTGAACCCAGGATTTGAGGTGAAGCTTCTGTTCCTCCTGCTCAGAGACATGGTTGGCATCTGCTGTGAGCTGCCAGCAGCACATCCTCAAACAGCCTTTGTGCTGCTGACAAAAACAAAACCCTTTTAGCTGCCCCTTTTAGTTCCGCTTTAACAAACTTCCTCTTTTTTTTTAATGTAGTTCCCTGTTTTAGATTCAATGCTGCAGCCTGGGTTTGGCTTTGGGTGCTCCTGCAGGAACGTTTAATCCAAGCTAGGGAATAATTTACTAATAGTAGTGTTTGGAGCCAATTTGAGGACTGTGGGTTCCCAGGGAGCTACTCCAAGAAGGAATAATTTCTCGTGGCTAAATTTAGTTTTAGAATCAGTGTTTGCCCAAAATATACCCTGAGAGGCGCAGGAAGTGATGGAACTCCCCATTCCTGAAGCACTCGAGGGCTGTGGGCTGGCTGCAGAGCACTGTGCTCACAGAGCCCCTGGAACTGGGCAGCCCTCTTGGGGTCTTCTTTCCTGCCCAGATGTGGGGGTTCAGTCTGCAGGGGTGCAGTGTCAGGTGCTGCTGCAGGGACTGGTCCTGGCTCTGTCCCTTGGCATCCTTTCACTCACAGCCTCCACTCCCTGGCATAGCCCACTGTCACATTCTCTGGGATCAGTGCTACCACCCCAGCTTGTCCTCTCCTGGGTCTGATGTGACCTTGAAGTAGCAGATGGGAGAGAAGTGGCTGAGCAGAAGCAGCCCAGACATAGAGGAGCATGTCTGGGCTTTCCACTAAAGCTGTCCTATGAGAAGATGCTGGATTTTAGGGCCAGTCTCCAGAACAGTGCTGTCACCTCTCCCAGGTGTGTTTGCCACCAGTCCTGCCCTGGCCCTGCTCTGAGGTGGGTGGACAGGGCTGTGGTAGAGTGTTGCCTTTGTAGATTGACTTGAGCACAGAGCCTCCGTCACACCCCATGTCTTATTCCACGGTCCCTGGGGAGACATGGGCATCACTAAACACTAAACACCACCCAGCAGGGACTGTGGGACACTGGGCTGGCACCAGGCAGGGAAGGAGGGGACTGTCCCTTGCCAGCTGAGATGGAGGGGGTCCCTGCAACCACAGTCCTGGGAGCCTCTGGCCTTGCCTTGCTGCCTCCAAACGGGCAGATTTGGTATCTGAGCACTTGCAGACCCAGTTCTGGGGGGGGTGAGGCAGGGCACAGATCTCTAACTCGCTGACTGCCTGTTCTCGCAGCTCCCTCGAGATGACCTGCTATGACAGCGACGAAGCCAACCCACGGAGCGTCTCCAGCCTCTCCAACCGCTCCTCCCCTTTGTCCTGGCGCTATGGGCAGTCCAGCCCCCGCCTGCAGGCCGGGGATGCACCATCGGTTGGGGGCACGTGCCGCTCTGAGGGCACCCCGAGCTGGTACATGCACGGCGAGCGAGCGCACTACTCGCACACCATGCCCATGCGCAGCCCCAGCAAGCTGAGCCACATCTCCCGCCTGGAGCTGGTCGAGGCGCTGGACACGGACGACGTGGAGCTGAAGTCGGGGTACATGAGTGACAGTGACCTGATGGGGAAGACGCTGACCGAGGATGATGACATCACCACGGGGTATGTGCCCGGACTGGGGCTCTCTGGGAGGTTTCACCCGCTCCTGTTGGGCTGGCTGGGGGGGAACAGCTGGCACAGTGCGGGTGGGTGGGGTGGTACATAGGTTACAGACAGCCTGGTGAGGATTGGATCGTGTCCTCACATTCCAGGAGATGCTTCCCTGCCAGCAGTGCTGGTGGTGCTGGCCCAGCTGGGTCTTCTTGGGGCTGATGGGCTCCTGAGCATGAATGAGCTGCTCTCCCATGATGTGGAAAGTGTCCAGCTTGGTGTTCCTGGAGCAAGGAGCTGAGAAAAGTTCATGGCCTATAGCTGCAGAAGCCCTCCTCCAGAGTCCTGCTGGGGTGAATGCTGCTGCTTTCAGAATTCTCTTCAGTTTACAGCAGTCAGTCTTGAGTGGCTTTCTGTCACCCAGGCACTGTGGACATGTCCTGTGGGACTCCTGGTGGTCCATGGTGGGATGAGCTGGGTCAGATCTCAGCACCCTAGTGAGAACTAGGCACTGAGGTGTCATTGATTATGGATGATTCCACATGGAGCAGGATGTGCTGCTGAGCTGGGTCCCTCCTTCTGGGACCCCCATCAGCCTCCAGCCCTCCACCCATGGGGCCAGGGGCATCTTCTGCCAGATGGGCACAACCCAGCCCTCCCAACTTTTACTTACCAGATGTGTCCAGCTCCTGCTGAGGTGCCCCTGGCTCTGGCAAGGGTCCAGGGTATGAACAGGTTGGAGGTTTCCTGTTTCAGCTCAGGAGAACATAAATAACTTGGGTGTTTGTGCTGTCCCAGAGCCTGATGAGGTATTTGGCTTCCTGACAGTGCTGCTTTGGCCTTCCTGGGGTGGCTGTAGCCATGTCAGTTTGGTGCAGGATAGAGCACAGCCTGTGGCTTCACACCCACCCTGGGGCCAGTGCTCCCCAGGTATGGCCTGCAGGTGCATGCTGCAGTTGCAGGGGATGCACCATTGGCTATCTGCTGTGGGCTGAGAGTGCCTGAGGCACTGTGGGTGTCAGACCCATCCTCCTCATGGCTGTGTGACCTTGGGGGCTGCCCTGTGCTTGTGAATGAGGGAGCCTTGTGCCTGTTCGACATGGACCCTCCTGTAGATCTTAACCTATTGCTTGGCAGCCAGGGCTCCCATGTCACCGTGTTCTGCCACTGGACTGTGAGGTGTGATTGGCACTGGGGTGGATTTGGACTGCTCCCCATCTCCTTCCTTTTCTCATCTTGGTGCTGCTCAGGAGGATAACCTTGGGGTGCCCTTGGCTTCAGAGGCAATGCCAGGAGGGGTGACTGGAGCAACACTTTGTCTCCATCAGGCACTGAGCAGGGGGAGTGTGGGCAGTGTCAGGGACCCACGACAGCTCTGCTCTGCACTGCTATGGGCAGGATTTACTTCTCCTTCAGGAAGGTACAAGATCTGGGGATGGATGTCTGCATGGAGGAGCCTCTGTGAGGCCCTGGCAGCACCACAATCAGTCCCCCAGTGTGGGTGAGGCTGTCAGTACTATGCTGAGCTGAGCCATGGTCAGGTGCCACAGTTCCTATTCCTGTGCAGAGACCCAGCATGATGTCCTGGGTGTGCCCAGAGTTCTCTGCCATGCTGTGCCAGAGACAGACTGGGTGCTTTGTGCTGGGTACCCTCCCATGGAGGGGTGCAAGAGTGAGCCAGGGCAACACAGGACCCCCTTATCTGCAGGGAATATCCTGGGGATCAGCCATTTCACCGGGGTCATTGTGGGCACAGGGCCATGTAATGACCTTCACAGCTTCATCTCCCATGGCCCCACAGCAGGACTTGGGGGTTCTCCCAGAATGGGCAGCCTGGTGGGGTCTCTGTCCTAGAGCATGCCTCTGGCTGGGTGCTGGGGTACACTGAGGTGCCCTGTCCAGGAGCCTGCACACCCTGGGTGCAGAGCTCAGGAAGTAGAGCAGGGGCATTCTCTCCTACCGAGTGACAGATGAGACAAGGAGCTGGCCAGGATCACTCATCCAGCACAGTCCCTCATCCAAACCCCAGTCAGCCAGCACAGTCCCTCATCCAGCACATCCCCTCAACCAGCACAGCCCCACACCCAGCACAGCCCCTCAGCCAGCACAGCCCCTCATCCAAACCCCAGTCAGCCAGCACATCCCTTCACCCAGCACATCCCTTCACCCAGCACATCCCTTCAACCAGCACAGTCCCTCATCCAGCACATCCCCTCACCCAGCACATCCCCTCACCCAGCACAGCCCCTCACCCAGCACAGCCCCACACCCAGCACAGCCCCTCAGCCAGCACAGCCCCTCAGCCAGTCTCCTCACTGGCTCTGACCTAGAAACTCTGACAGTGCCCCAGGCCCCATCTCCCGGTGCTGTTAATGCACCGGGCAGGAGCTGTGTGCTGCAGCTGGGGCCAGCAGCCCCCAGCCCGTGCCGCGGGGCAGCGTCCCCCGCTCTGCGCCGGCGCACGCCCCAGCTTGTAGGGCAGTAGGTCAGGGACAGCTGAGAGGACACGGTGACACATCCCTGTTGGAGACGTGTGAGAGGACACGGTGACACATCCCTGTTGGAGACGTGTGGGGCTGTGGGATGCATCCCCGTGGCTCGGCAGGGGAGCAGACTGGAAGGAGCGAGGGCTGAGGTAGGTGAGACACAGCCGGGCAAGGGCACTGCCCGCAAGGTATTGAGGTGGACTCAGCTGGGGGGAGGTTGGGGTGAGCCCAGCCAAGAAGGCTGTGGGGGACTTGAGGCCCGGCTCAGAGAGGGAGTGGGATGGTCAGGTCTGAGCAGGGATTGGCTGGGGACACCTGAGACCCCAGCAGTATCCCCAGCTGTGTCTGCATCCACGGGCATGACACTTGCCACTCCCCTCTACCTGCTGCTGCTTTCAGGGTCTGGAAATCTCTGGCTTTGGCCTTGTTTGGCAGCACATACCTTTTGTTCCCAATGTCATCATATCCTCTTTGTGCACTGCATCAGGTCAGGGACCTGGCACTGGGAACACTCACCAGGATGTGTCTGGGGTGACTGAAGGGATGGAAGGGATGCTGCTGCTCTCCTGCCTTGTTCTGCCTGTCCTTGGGGCCTGGGCAGGGCATGAGCACAGATAGCACCCAGTCTTGGGCTGTTTCTCCAACACTAAAACATACTCACTCCCTTCCTTGGTCAGCTCTGGTTCCCACCCACCACCATTCAGTGCCACTTGCTATTCCCTGCCCTGAGGCCAGTTCCAGGAAGGGTACAGTGCCACCAGTGACACTTTCCCACCCATCGAGGCTGGGGTTGTTTCCTGAACACTGGAGGTCACCCTGCCAAGGTCACTCCACCTGGAGCTTCCCCAGGGACATCTCTGCATAGCCACAGCATGGGTGCCTTCGTGTGCAGATCTGCACGTGAGCCAGGCAGTGGTGAGGAGCATGGAGCGGGATGTCCAAGCCAGCTTTAGCTTGGTTTTGTTGTGGCCATGTTCTGAATGTCTGAGCAGTGCCACCACAGTGTGGTTGCATGTTGGTGTGTGTCACGAGTAGTGGCTCAGCACTGTCCTTGGGTGTTCCTTAGGGCCACTTGGGCCGTGGTGGGAGTGAGTGGAATGCTGCAAGGCTTTGCTGCAGTCGGGAGCTCGTGGGGTGCAGAGGGAGCTAGCGGGGCTTGCTGCTGAGTCAGCACCTTCTGCTGCGGTGGCTGCGGGAGCAGTGCGGGTGTGTGTGTGTGCTGCAGGGCTGTGGTGTGGGAGTGTAGCTCTGGAGCCAGTCCCTGGGGCTCTGCATGTCCCTTGGGGCTTCCAGAGCCCTGGGGGAACCTTTGTGCAACCCTGGGACCGCTGTGATTTTAGGATGTCCTTTTGGATCTCATTTGTTGGAGGTAGAAAGGGAGGCAGCATCAGCACCCACCGCAGCAGTGGCAGCATCTGCACCCTCGTGAGCTGAGTACTGCCCTTACTCTGCTCACGGGCATGAAATGGAGATTTTAGAATTGGGAGCGCAGGGCTCGTGTGTCTAGCCCGTGGCACACCCCAGGCACTGTCCCAGGTCACTGTGACAGTGCTGCGGGCAGCCAAGCACTGCAGAGCCTGTGGTCCCCCCCAGCAGGGCTGGGGGCTGCCAGCAGCATCCTCCCGGCAAGGATGCTCTGGAGCTGACACCCGCTGCGCTCCGGCTGGCCTGGCTCCGGCTCCGGCTTCCTCGCAGCTCCTTGGGCTCAGCACAGCCCGTAGGAGGGAGCAGATGTTTGGCTCAGCTCCCCAGGAGCAGCAGGGGAGCAGCCGCCCTCCTCCTGTTCCGAGCAGGATTGGCGCTGGAGCCTGCTCCCTTCCCTCAAATGCCCCTCGCTCCACTTTGGCTAGTCCAGGATGACCCCGTGCCCTGTCCCAGTGAGCCCATGAAGTCATTCCTCATCAGGGACATCCTGTGGGGCATGGCTGTGGCCCTGCACGTGGCCTGGCGTGTGTGTGGGACCCTGGCTGGCCAGGGAGCAGTGTTGTATAAATATTTGCTGGTCTGCACCACGTGCCGGGCTTGGCGAGTTCCTCCCTCCAGCTGGGTACAGGGGATGCTCCCAGAAAGGGACCCTGGGACAACACTGGGCACTGAAACACCTTACTGTGCGCTGCTTTCTAGAAATTCTGTCCTTTGGGATTTGGGTTGAGGCACCCACTGCTGATCCCTGACCCCTGGGGATGTGACAGCAGCTGCATGAGGCATGTTTTGGGGGGGAATCCTGGGGTTGTGAGGCTTGGGGGTACCGGGCACCTGGGGGTCAGTGCACGCCCAGGATGCGGAAAGCTGCTGGCCCCTGTGGCTTGTTGATGAGGCTGGGGCAGAGCCAAGTGCAGGGCTGGACCTCACACACCCATGTGCCCTGGGGAAAGCTGCTGGGGAGAATCTGACCCCAAACCCACCTGCATGCCATCTGGGGACCTCAAAGGCTTTGCCATGTGCCATCCTGCCACCTGTGGAGGGGCCTGACCACTGTGGACTGAGGTGTCCGAGGTCACTGGCTTGTCCAGACAACAGGAAAAACAAGGATTTCACAAGCAGGCTGAGTCAGGCTGCTCCCCACCCCGGCACTGCCCCGGGACTCCCTGAGCATCACACGTGGCCTCTGCAGCCCTCTGTGTGCTCCAAATGTCACCAAAACTGCCAGTGGAAATCCCCACACAGGAACATTTCCTCTGGGGGTTCTGTCACTCAGAGGAGGGGTGGGAGGGCAGAGGGGTGACCAGAGCTCAGCCAGGAGTGTGGTTGGCATCCATGGCTGGTGTCACTGCAGCAGGCAGTGAGTGCTGGCTGAGCCAGCCTCGCTGCTGCAGGGAAATCAGACCCCACTATTACTGCAGGGCTGGGCTGGAGGCACAGCCTGGCCATGGGTTCCCCCTGCAGGGACCATGCACGCTCAGGGGTTCTGCGGCAGAGTTCCCTGCACCCCTCAGGGACCTGGGGGGGCAGAGATCGGAGGCAGTGCTGCCTGGACAGTGGGGTCCTGAATCAACTGCAGGATGTGATGTTGATCCTCTTCTGCTGGGTGAGCTCAGGCAAGTCAGATCCCCCTTCCCTACCTCAGTTTCCCCATCTGCCAGGTCTCTGCAGACCCCTGTTCCTTTGAGTGCAGCTTCGGAGAAAGGTGCCAGATCACAGTACCCAAAATCCAAGCAGGAGACACCTAGGGTCAAGGTAGCCTGACTCTCTGTAGGGGCTGGAGTTCTCTGAGGGGGTACCTGAGGGTTTGGGAGGGGTCCTGGAAGGTACAGAGGGGTTTAGAGGGCTGTGTGGATCAGGAAAGTCAGGGAGTGTTGTTATGCTCTGGTTCCTGATGTGGACGTGAGGGGGATGCAGAGCCTCGCCCTGCCCACACCCATGGGGAGCTCCCAACCCCCTCAATGGGATTTATGAAGCTAATTGTTTTTTCTGCCCCATTAAGTGGAGGAGAGGGGGAGGGTGTGAAGAGCCCCGGCTGTGCCTGTGCTTGCCTCACTGCTCCTATCTCCAGTCACAGCATGAGGCTGGGAGCAGCAGTGCCACAGAGCCCCCTTAATGCTGGTGATCTGCTGATGTGGGGTGTGGGACCCCCTCAGTGCACACACACCCTCCATTTGTTCCCCTGCCATAGAGGGAAGGGGCCAGGGCAGACCAGGACTTGCTTCCATCCAGGGTGGGCTTCAGGCTGGCAGTGGGGATCTGTCTGGACCAGCCTAGCAGGGACATGAGTGTGGGGAGCCCTGGCTGGTGCCAGTGGGTCTGGGTGCTGTACAGGCAGGTGTCTGTGCTGGTGTGAGACAGGTGATGCAAGGAGAGTTCAAAACCATCGAGCTCCAACAGCAACCTCTGCTGAGAAATGTGCTGGGGGTAGTCCCCTGTCCGGGGCTCAGTGCCTGTGCTGGCAGCCAAGGGTCTGCAGTGATTCTCTGCTGTCATCTCACAGCAGGCCTGTGGCTCTGGTGGGGTCAGAGCTGCCTTCCTGAGGGGCTGCAGTGCTGGGCCGTGCCAGGCTGGCTCCCTTGCCACCCGGGATGCCCAGATTTGGGCCCGGTGGAAGCTGCTCTGAGCATTGCCTGAAGCAGCTGTGGCAGGGCTGGGGCAGCCAGGCAGGAGAAGAGGGAAGGGACAGCGTCCGGCATCACGCCAGGCTGGAGGGACCCGAGGGACGAGGTGCTGGACAGGCTGTGTCACCGAGGGCTGGCTGCACCAGCAGCCCCTGGCCACCAGCTCCTGCCAGGGCTTGGTGGGTGTAGACATGAGCTGACCAGGGGCTCCAGGGATGGTCGGGTACCCCTGTCCTGCCATGCCATGCTGTGCTGTACCATGCCCTGCTGAGGAAAGCCCTGTGTGGTGAGTGATGGGGCAGTGGGGAAGGAGCCAAGAGGCGTTGCCGTTGCTTCAAGGAAGGAATTACTTATTTCCCAGCTTGCAGGGACCGGGTCTATCTTGCCAAAGCTGCAGTTAACTCTCTCTGCCCTCCGTGGCTGGGTTGGTGAAGTTGTCCCTGCTGTTACCATCCTGGTGAGGACCCAACCCTGCAGCATGGCTCTTGCTGTGATGCAAGAGAGAAAAAAAAGGACAAAAATAGGGGTTTTGGTCAACGAAAGGAAGAGTGGGGCAGGCCATGGGTGTCCTTTCTGATGATGAGTGCCGGGGCTGCTGGGAGCAGCTGTCCCACGGTGGGACCCACATTGGGGGGAAGGTGATTCCTTTGGGGAGAAAGAACACGCTGGTTTGGGGGGCACTGGTTCCGGGCCCAGTGCTGAGGAATGGCCTCTGCTACCATACTGTGGGCTGGACTGGGGGTCACTGGTGAGGTGTTTGACGATGCGAATCGTGGTTTGGGGGCTCTGCGGCCATCTGGGGGGACGCTGGGGGACACCGAC
>NC_031795.1:841441-854339 GCF_001522545.3 Parus major | reverse complement strand
CCCCGCCCCGCACCTGCAGTACGGCCGGGCCGACCCTCCGCGGGGCTCCCGAGGCTCCGGTGCCCCCGGACGTCGGGGCTGACCCCGGGGCTGACGAGCGCAGGGCTCCGAGTCGGGGCGCGGCCGGGGCGGAGCGGAGCATCCCCGCACACCGCGCCGGGGTCCGAGTCCATCCCCCGCTCCCTACCGGTGCAGCCGCCTCCCCTCGCCGGGGCTGGGGCCGGGCTGCTCATCCCCGGGGCCGTGCCGGAGCATCCCGCCCTCGGCGGGTCCCGTCCGCCCGGCAGGATGGACGCGCTGCCCTTGAGCATCACCTCGGGAGCTGCCGCGGGGCTGCGTGCGGGTGGGTTCGCTGCGGGACCGTCTGTAGGAGCTGGAGAGGGCTCTGGGTAACATGGAGGGGATGGAGCACAAAGCAGGGGGTCAGTTTTGCCCCGGAGTGCCACTCTGATATGGCTGCTCCCTGTTTGCAGGTTCAGGGGGGCACTCAAGGTGCCAGGGCTCAGCCGTGCTCCAGGAGTTTGTGCTTGCTGAGGGGCCAGTGATGCTGTGGTTGAGGCTTTGCTTGCTGTGCTGCCTATGGCACACACGTACCAGTTTGGGGGATCCCTCAGTCACCAGCCATGTGCCCCATAAAAGAGCCAGAGACACCCTCACAGTCTGCAGCTGGCCCCCAGCCTCACCCCATGGTTTTAGTGATTTTGGGATGTGACCTTTTGGGATGTTGTCTTTTCTTGGCACAGGGTTGTCGAGGAGGATTTGGAGTCACCTCCTGCCTTGGCTTAACCTCTGACCCTGTGTCCCTTTCTCAGTGGCCCTCTGGATGCCCGGGGCACTGGGGGTGTCACACGTGTGCCTGGGAGAGTTTGGGGTTTCTCTGCCTGGCCCCAAAAGCCATCGGCATCACATGTGGCCCCAGCTGTGTTGCCATAGGACACAGCCCTACGAAGCCTGGCTTCACTCCTGGCACTGCCTGCTGCCAGATAATGTCAGGCTGGGTAGGAGCTTTGCTGCAGGCTCTGGGGTGGGGATTTCCATCCCAGTGGGAACTCAGCCTAGGTGTAGGGCTGGTGGTGAGACATGGCTTGGATCTGAGTAGCCCAGCAGCACATCCTGGGTGCATGTTCCTATTGAAATCCCTTCCTGGCCAGCAGCACCTGCTGGCTCTGTTCCAGAAGCTGCTGTGGGGGCACAGGGGGCTGTGTCCATCCTGGCTCTGGCCTGTCCCTGATGAACTCCTCCCTGATGGAAGGAGCAGGACATGCAGTGCTGGTCTTATGGTGCTGGAGCTGCTTTTGTTGCTCCTTCTTGAGCTTTGGGCATTGGATGGGGATGGTGGTGGCTGTTGCTTTTGCTCTGCCCCTGGTGTTGGGGCTCTGTGTTTAATGGGCTTGACTTGCAGTGCTGTGGCCCTGATGGAGAGGAACAGGCATCTCTTGCAGGGACTGGGGCTGGCTGCAGCTCCCAGCTCTGCTCCCCACTTCTGCACCACAGCCTGTCACAGAATCATGGCATGGTGTGGGTTAGAAGGGACTTAAAAATTCATCTTGTACCACTCCCTGCCATATCCAGGGGCACTTTTCACTAGACCAGGTTGCTTCAAGCCCCATCCAACCTGACCTTGAACATTTCAGTTATGGGGCAGCCACAGCTTCTCTGGGCAGCCTGTTCCAGTGTTCCCTTGGCCTCTCACAGGCCCTTGGAGGCTGCAAGGCCTCACCAACCTACTCAGCTGCTGACCTGAAAGGTGCTGTGCTCATCCTGCTGGAAGGTGCTACATGCCTGTCTGTGCCACACTGCCATGGACACAGCCCCATGGGGCACCCAGGCAGCTGCTGCCCCACTGAGGTGCTGACTGATGGCCCTGCAGATGGGCTTTTGCACCCTTGGCTGAGCCAGGGCATGGAGCAGCCACCTCAGCACAGCAGCAGATCCCAGACTTGCTGCCTCTGGGGGCTGGAGAGGGGCAGTAGGGTGCTGTGTGTGGGGATGACCCCAGGAGGGGTGAGTGCTACGGGGTGGTTGGTTTGTTTATTCCAGCAGTCCTGCCCTTTTTGACAATCCTGACCTGTCTCCAGGGTCAGAGCAGGTTTCCAGGGGATTGTTTCCAGCTGTGATGCTGCCAGCCCTGTGGTGTGGGTGCTGGCTTCCCTGAGCTGCAGACATCTCTCCATCCCCGCCAAAGCTCCACAGAGCTTTAATGGGGAGAAGCAGGTTCACTGAGGTTCATGTGCCAGAGGAACACGAGCCCATGCCAGCCATGGGCCCTGCATGCCATGTCCCTGCCATGGGCATTACCACGAGCTGGTTTTTGCCCCGGCAGCACCTGGAACAAGGAGATCCTGTGGGTATGACCCATTGGGCTGAGCAGGGGAATGATGCTGTCTCTCCCTCACAGCTGGGATGAGAGCAGCTCCATCAGCAGTGGCCTCAGCGATGCCTCTGACAACCTCAGCTCGGAGGATTTCAATGCCAGCTCCTCGCTCAACTCCCTGCCCTCCACCCCCACCGCCTCGCGCAGGAACTCGGCCATAGCGGTACGTGCCCTTTCCAGCACCTATCCCAGCTCTCCTGCCACCACCTCGGTGGCAAAGAGGGCATGGAGGGTGCCAGTGTAAGGAAACAAGGGTGGCACGGGGTGTGTGCTGCATCCTTCTCCCAGCTGGCTGATGTTCTCTGGGGATGGGTTTGGGGTGGGTGCCAGGAGAGCCCCTGACTCTGCTCTGCCCCCAGCTGCGCACGGACTCGGAGAAGCGCTCACTGGCAGAGAGCGGACTCAGCTGGTACGGTGAAGGTGAGGAGAAGGCACCCAAGAAGTTGGATTACGACAGCAGCAGCCTCAAGATGGAGCATGGCTCCTCCAAGTGGCGGCGGGAGCCCTCAGAGGGCAGTGAGGAGGGGCCCAAGGGTGGTGAGCTGAAGAAGCCTGTCAGCCTGGGCACCCCAGGCTCCCTCAAGAAGGGCAAGACTCCTCCAGTGGCTGTGACCTCTCCCATCACCCACACAGCCCAGAGCACCCTCAAAGTGGCAGGTAAAAACCAGTTTGGGCAGTGTCCAGCTCCTTTGCTGGGGAAAAGGTTGGGTGGTGTCTTTGTGTGCCTTCCCCAGGCATGTGGGCCATGGGATGACCTGTGGTTGTGCTCAGGAGCTCAGTGTGGGCTGGAAGGGGAGGCAGGGCTGTGTTGCAGGCTGCAGGCAGGCTGGGGGTCTATGCTTGCCCCATGGATTCATGTCCACGCACCAGGCTGGGGGGTCATTGAGTGCACCAACAGTCTGGCACGTCCCTTCTCCGTCACATCCCTGCATATCTGGTACCCATGTCCTGTCTGGGTTTGTTCACTTCCAAATGTCCCCAAAGCCTCCAGAGACACTAAGTTGTCCTTTCTTGCCACCAGGCAAGCCAGAGACCAAAGTGACTGACAAGAGCAAGCTGTCAGTGAAGAACACGGGCCTGCAGCGCTCCTCCTCCGATGCCGGCCGTGACCGCACCACCGATGCCAAGAAGCCGCCGTCAGGGCTTGCACGCCCCTCGTCCTCCAGCTCCTTTGGCTACAAGAAACCAGCTCCTGCCACTGGCACAGCCACTGTCATGCAGGCTGGGGGCTCAGCCACCCTTGGCAAGATCCAGAAGAGCTCTGGAATCCCTGTTAAGCCAGTCAGTGGGAGGAAAACAAGCCTCGATGTCTCCAATGCGCCTGAGCCTGGGTTCCTGGCACCAGGGGCTCGCTCCAACATCCAGTACCGCAGCCTGCCCCGGCCAGCCAAGTCCAGCTCCATGAGTGTGACCGGGGGCCGCAGCACAGCCCGGCCTGTCAGCAGCAGCATTGATCCCAGCCTGCTGAGCACCAAACAGGGCGGCATCTCGGTGTCACGGCTCAAAGAGCCATCTAAGGTTGGCACTGGCCGTGGCACACCAGCTCCTGTGAACCAGACAGACCGTGAGAAGGAGAAGGCCAAGGCCAAGGCAGTGGCACTTGACTCGGAGTGCGGCACCCTGAAGAGTGCCAGCTCACCTGAGAGCACCCCGAAAGCCCAGGCCAACCTCCCACCAGCAGCCAAGGTGGCCGAGCTGCCCCCTACACCTCTCAGGTATGGTCCTTCCACCTCTGAGGGGGCAGCAGGTGCCTGGCACGGCTGTGCCCAGCACCAATACCTGAATCTTACCTGTTTCCTTACCCACTTCCCCCCTCCAGAGCGGCTGCCAAGACCTATGTGAAGCCTCCCTCGCTGGCCAACTTGGACAAGGTCAACTCCAACAGCCTGGACTTGCCCTCCTCCAGCGAGCTGCACACCCCACACACTGCCAAGCTCCAGGATCTGCACCCAGCCAGTGGGCACCTCGCTCCCTGCTTCAGCCCCAGCCCTGCCCCCATCCTCAACATCAACTCAGCGAGCTTCTCCCAGGGCCTGGAGCTCATGGGTGGTTTCAGTGTCCCCAAGGAGGGCAGGATGTATCCCAAGCTCTCCGGCCTTCATCGCAGCATGGAATCCCTGCAGATGCCCATGAGTCTGCCCAGTGCCTTTTCAGGGGGCAGCACCACCACCCCTGCCCCTGCTGCTGCACCCCCGGCCAGCACAGAGGAGGAAGAGGAAGAAGAAGAGGCAGGAGAGCTGGGCTGGAGTGGGAGTCCCCGACTCACACATCTGGACAGGTACCTTCACGGGCTCAAATCGCTCCCTGCCATTCTGCCGTGTCCTTTGCCTGCTTCAGAGTCTCTTCTTGCTACATTTCTAGGGAAAAGCTCCCTGTTCCTGCAGCTCAATCCCCATGGTTCCTTCCCTAAGTCTGTGCAGGGATGTCACTGATCTTTCCTTCCCTTCCAGTGCCAACCGTGACAGGAACACGCTGCCCAAGAAGGGGTTGAGGTAAAAGAGCCCAAATCACTTTTGGATGGGGCTGGGGTGGGAAGGGGTGGCTTTCCAGGGCAGTGCCCCTGAGCTAGGGAAGCTGGGCTTCAATGCAGTGGGCAGGAGCTAGACGGTGCTGGTCGATCTTACCGTGCCTGTCTGCGGCTCCCCAGGTACCAGCTCCACTCCCAGGAGGAGGCCAAGGAGCGGCGCCACTCACACGCAGTCAGCGGGCTCCCCGAGTCGGACGAGCAGCAGGAGCTGCCCTCGCCCCCCGCCCTCCCCATGGCGCTGGTCGGGAAGGGTCCGCTCACCAGCATTGGTCAGTGCCCTCTGCTGCCGGCCCTTCCCTCCTGCTCCCCCTGCTCCCCGTGCTCCCTGCGTGATGTGCTGGTGCTCCCCTGGGCGCTGCCTGTGTGCTTGACACCACCAACACCAGCACCTGGTGCTTTGGATGCTGGATTGGGACCAGGGATGTCCATCACCTCTACTTCAGGGCATCTCATTCACTTTTGGGCCTTAGGCCATATAGCTGCTCCTCTGGGGGTGCCTGTCAGGGCAAGGGGTAAGCCCTGCCCTAATCTGACCAGGACCTGCATGTTCCTGGAGGGTTTGGGGGATCCAGGCTGACAGGTTTGGGGCAGCAGGCTTCACTCCTGCTCCTGCAGGTGTTGAGCTGTGGCACAGTGGTACCCTCTTGGCCCTGGGGCAATGGATTTGTTTTTCAGCCCTGTGGTTACCTTGGTGCTGGTGCAGGTGTAAACCTGCCTTTTAGCTTTCCCCGACCCCTCCCCGCTTTGGGACCTCAATCCCTGCTTCCTCACTGCATCACAGCTCTCGTGGATCGCTCCCAGTCCTGCTTCTCCATCCTGATGCCAGGTCCCTAGCGTGACTCTGACCCTGCCTCCTCCCCGCTTTCTCCTTGCAGTGAGCCCCACTGCCACCGCAGCCCCACGGATCACCCGCTCCAACAGCATCCCCACCCACGACTCCACCTTCGAGCTGTACAGCACCTCCCAGATGGGCAGCACCCTCTCCCTGGCCGACAAGCCCAAGGGCATGATCCGCTCGGGCTCTTTCCGGGACCCTGTGGACGATGGTGAGAGTGTGCTGTGCTCCTGCCCAGGCAGAGGAGGCTGCAGAGGGGCAGGGTGGGGCTCCCTGAACCCTTGTCCCTTCCTCCTGGTGCTGCCATGGCATTGCTGGATGGGTCGGTGTGTTCCATTCTTGGCATCAGAGCAGGGACAGCAACGTTGAGAGGGGTCTGTTGGACTCTGCTGGCATCAGCCCTGGGTCTGCCCTGACCCCCATGGATGCTCAGTGTCCTTGGGTTACCCCCAGAGTGCTTTGGCACTGGGGAGGAGGGGATCCAAGCAAACAGGGAGAGCAGCAGAGCCCCCAGGTTCCCCAGAGAGGGGGGTGCAGGTGGAGGATATTCCCTACCGTGTTCCCAGGGAGGCCACCAGGCATGTTCTGAGAAATGGGCAGTGCTGAGCAGCTGCCATCACACCCTGTACCTCCCCCAGGCCTCCTCAGAGCCCTCCACCCCTGAGAGCCCAGTCACCAGCTGTGCCCTGACCTGTAGCCCCTGGGTGCTGCTGTCCAGGGCACCCTGACACCTCGGCTTTTCCTGTGTTGCAGTTCATGGATCGGTGCTGTCCCTGGCCTCCAGCGCGTCCTCCACCTACTCCTCCGTAAGAGCTGCCCCCGTGCTGCGCTGCTTTGTGCATGGCTGGGGGGTCTGGGTGGGGCTGGGGGGAGCTCTGTGCATGCCTCTGCCTGGTGCTGAGCCTGTCTGTGCCTCGCTGCCCCCCTGACTGCCTTCCTCTGTCTGTCTGTCCCTCTCTGCTCTCACACTGCCAGGCTGAGGAGAAGATGCAGTCTGAGGTGAGCCCACACCCTCTGCTCAGGCCTGCCCCTGCCCCCAGTGAGGGCGAGTGCCTGGCCCCTCTCACCTCTCCTCTCTCTCTCCCCACAGCAAATCCGCAAGCTGCGCCGTGAGCTGGAGTCCTCGCAGGAGAAGGTGGCCACGCTGACGTCCCAGCTCTCCGCTAACGTGAGTCCCCATGGGAGCCCCTGTGGGGCGTGGGGCTGCTGCTGGATGTGCCCATGGAAGCCCTGATTTCCCCTTCAGCCTTTTGCATCCCACACCTGGCAATGGGTGCTCACCTGTCCACGGGTTTTTGCCTAAATGTGGGGGCTCACCTGTTTCTCCACTTCTCCCAGGCCAACCTGGTGGCAGCCTTTGAGCAGAGCCTGGTGAGCATGACGTCCCGCCTGCGGCACCTGGCTGAGACCGCCGAGGAGAAGGTGGGTGCATCACAGAGCTCAGTGGGGCTTGTGGGGCTGGGGGGTGCTGGATTGGGGTGATTGGCCCAAGGATGCTCTTGGGGCTCTCCACCATTGGAATGCACTCCATGGCTCCCAACCCTGCTGCCCCAGGACACGGAGCTGCTGGACCTGCGAGAGACCATTGACTTCCTGAAGAAGAAGAACTCAGAGGCCCAGGCTGTGATCCAGGGTGCTCTAAATGGCACAGATGTCACCCCCAAAGGTAAGGCATGGTGTGCAACCCTTCCTGAGCTGGGATGCTCCTGCTGGGACTGGCACAGGGCCCCAGGGCATACCCTGTCATGGGGGAAGTTCATCTGGAGGCAGGGTGCCCTGGGCAGCAGTTTTTCCCCACCTGGATCCTTGAGCATCTGAAACCAGGGATGGACAGCCAGAGCTGTCACCATGGACTGACATGTAGGGGAATGGTTGTTTGTCAGTCTTGGGAGACCTCCTTGACAGGCCCTTTGCCAACAGCCAGTTTTGCCTGCTGATCTTGACTTTGTTCCCATTAAGTGCTGTTTCTAGCCCAAAACCCCAGTGTGAGCGCAAGGGGCTGTCAGGGAGATGGCCTGGGACAGCAGCAGGGTGATATCTCTCTGGCAGCACCCATGTGGTATCTGAGCTCCCTGTCATTGTTACAAGGTGGCTCCAAGAGCTCAGGAGGTGTTGGGTGGGAGGAGGGATTTGGTGTAGGGAGGGGGGGCCATAGGGTACTCTGGTGTTGGGACAGTTGCAGGTGGCTGATCTCTCCTTTCCCAATCTCTCCTGCTTCTGACGGACCCCAGAGCTGCGCATCAAGCGGCAGAACTCCTCTGACAGCATCTCCAGCCTCAACAGCATCACCAGCCACTCCAGCATCGGCAGCAGCAAGGATGCTGATGCTAAGAAGAAGAAGAAGAAGAGCTGGGTGGGTTGGATGGGGCAGTGGCAGGAGAAATGGGGCTTGGGGAGCCACTGGCAGGGTCTGTCCAACATCAGCCCCACAAACCAGCTGCTCTCGGTCTGCCTTGGCCTTGTAGTGTTGGTGCCCTGTGTCCCTTGGGGACAGCAGTGGTGAGGAGAGTGTAACAGCCATGGATTTGTTTCTTGAGTTGTTGGTTGGGACTTTTCCAGCCCCTTCAGGAGTTTCCCAGCCCTGGCCCTGCATGCCTGCTTCCTTGTGTATTCCCCCATGTCTCCGTTCTGCGCACGCAGGCTCTGACAGTGTGGAGGACTGACACCTCAGCCAGGCAGCCCCTTCCCTGCACCAGGCAGCTCTGAGCTGGATGTGTGATTAAGTCTTGCTTTGTTTTGTTTCTCTCCCCTTATGCTGACCTCAACCCTTTTTTTCCAGGTGTATGAGGTAAGTCCCATGCTGTCCAATCCACCACATGCTGTGCCCAGCCAGGGCCCTTGCTCCATTTCATGGGATGGTGCTCATACACTCCCCATCCCATCCATCCCACTGGCACTGACCCCAGCACAGGCCATCCTGTGTCCCCAGCCAGGCTGTGCCCACCTTGGCTGCTTCTTTTGATTTTAAGGACAAATATGCACCCACAAGGAGGGGTTGAACTGCCAGAGGCAGCAGGAGAGGCTCAGATGGGACCTGTCCCAAGGATGGACATTCCCTTCTTGCTTAGGGAAGGAAGGCACTCTCCTGACTTCCTGTAACTGGATCTTTTGGGATGGGGACCTTGGTGCAGCCTTGCCAGTGTCACTGAGGGCACTGGGGTGCACTGCCCATCTCTGCCTCTCCAGGGTTGTCTGTGGTCTCAAGTGGCTCTGTCCCTGCCAGCACCCACATAGGTCTCAGTGCTTCCCTGCATCTACCATCAGCAGAGCCAGATACCTACTTTGCTTACACTGAAATGCAATGCTTTAGCTTTTGGGAACACCCTGGAGCAGTCTGCTGGTACCTGTGGGGACTGGGACAGATCCTGCGTGTTCTCCATCCCTTCTGTCTCCCACCTTCCCTTGGAGCAGGCCCTGGCACTCCAGGGCACATATGGGAGCCTAGGGTGCCCATCCTGCTGCTCTCCCACCGGCTGGTGGGACCCATGTGGGTCCAGTTTGGTCCCTGTGCAGTGTCCATCCCCCTCCCTGGCCCACTGCTCACCCACCTACTGCTCTGTGTGTGCTGTGTGCATGCTGCATGCTTGGATGAGACACCAGCATGCTCTGTGGCAGGCTGGCTGCCCCTCTGTGCTTCCAGCAGGATCCATGGGGCAGAGGGAGGTGTGGGGCAGGACCCTGGTTCTGCAGTGGCTGGAGCAAGGGACATCCCTGGAAATGAATGCCTCTTGCTGAAATGGCTGTGGTGGGGTGAATGTGGGGATGGATTGGCCCTTCCTGATGGACCTGGGCGCTGGTGCCATGCCTGAACAGCCTGGTGTAAGTGCTGGTGGGGAGCAGGGCTGGGAGACATCCTGACCAGGACATGGGTCCCACTCTTTGGGGCTCTGGTGCCATCTGGGCTGGGGTGAGTGTTGCCCAAAGGGTTGTGCACCCCATCTGTTGCTGTGCCAGCAGAGTGGGGTCAGGCTGCAGCCTCCCCCAGCGTGGTGCTGCTTCTGTGATGGGTGTGGTTGTACTGGTCCCAGCTCAGACTGTGGCAGGACCAGGCCAGGTCTCTGCTTGCAAGTCTGCACTTTGGACTGTGTCTAACAAGAGCATTTCCCTCTCCTGTAGCTACGCAGCTCTTTTAATAAGGCCTTCAGCATCAAGAAGGGCCCCAAATCAGCATCATCCTACTCGGACATTGAGGAGATTGCCACGCCAGACTCGTCAGCCCCCTCCTCCCCCAAGCTGCAGCATGGCTCCACAGAGACTGCCTCGCCTTCCATCAAGTCATCTACATCCTCCTCTGTGGGCATCGACACAGCTGAGTACGTGGGGCCAGGGAGGGCCAGTGGCAGGGGCTGCAGCCTCCTGCCAGAGACACGTGCAAGACCTGCTCTCTCCCTTGGCCCAGGCTCTTCCAGGCCCACAGCGAGGGTGAGCCTGAGAAGAAGGAGGTGTCAGAGCTGCGGTCAGAGCTGTGGGAGAAGGAGATGAAGCTGACAGACATCCGCCTGGAGGCCCTCAACTCAGCCCACCAGCTGGAGCAGCTGCGGGAGACCATGCACAACATGCAGGTGAGGACCCCTGCCAAGAGCCTGAGCCTGGCTGCTCTCAGTACCAGGGTGCCCACAGTCCCTGCATCCTCAGTGCTGTGCTGCACCCCAGGGTGCTTCTGGCATACAGCTCCTTACCCTGTGCCCTACCTTGTTCTGATCCAGCTGGAGGTGGATCTCCTGAAGGCAGAGAATGACCGTCTGAAGGTGGCCCCGGGGCCTTCAGCAGTGCCAGGTTCTGTTCCCAGCCATATCACGAGCACATCGGCCTCCTCTTCACCACGGCGCTCCTTGGGTCTCACCCTTGGCCACGCCTTCAGCCCCAGCTTGGGGGATGCAGGTAGGGGTGATAGAGCTGCTGGCAGATGGGGAAGGGCTGGGACAGGGAGGAGTGTGTGTGATGCTCACCTGGAGCGAGCAGGGAATCTGTCGTGCTGCTGCTGCTGCTGTCTGCCACAGAAAGCTTTGCCTCTGGCTGGGCATAGCCAGGCCTGGTGGCTCAGCTCTGGCCAGCACAGCCTCACTGCTCCATCCCCAGATGTGTCCCCCATGGATGCTGTCAGCGCTGGCACCCAGAAGGATGAGCTGACACTGCGGATTGTGGTGCGCATGCCACCCCAGCACATCATCAAGGGTGTAAGTGTGGGTTGTCTGGGGATCCTGCCCTGTCATCATCACCCTGACAAAGGGGCAGAGGATGCCTCCCGGGGTTGGGTGTGGTGCTGCATCGCTGCACACTTCTGCCTTGGCTCCTAGGACCTCAAGCAGCAGGAGTTTTTCTTGGGCTGGACCAAGGTGAGCGGGAAGGTAGACTGGAAGATGCTGGATGAGGCTGTCTGCCAGGTCTTCAAGGTAGGAGCATGAAGAAGACTCTTGAGAGAGCCATCCTTTGACACTGCTCCACCAGGCCTGCTATTCCCTGGCCCAGGTCCTCCCCAGCTCTCTCGGAGCTGCTCTCTGCCAGTGCCAGCCCTCAGGGGCACTGAGAGCCCTGTCCTCCGTGTAGGATTATATCACCAAGATGGATCCTGCGTCCACGCTGGGGCTCAGCACCGAGTCTGTCTATGGCTACAGCATCAGCCACATCAAGAGGGTTCTGGACACGGAGCCGCCGGAGCTGCCTCTGTGCCGCCGGGGCCTGAGCAGCATCGTTGTGACGCTCAAAGGTCAGTGTGGCAGGGGGGCTCCACGGCTGTGCCGTGTCCCTGCTGTCCCGGGGTGCTGCGGGGTGTAAGTGGGACCCTCAGCCCTCCCCTGCCTGCAGGCTTGAAAGAGAAGTGTGTGGACAGCCTGGTGTTCGAAACGCTCATCCCCAAGCCCATGATGCAGCACTACATCAGCCTCCTGCTGAAGCACCGCCGCCTCATCCTCTCGGGGCCCAGCGGCACCGGCAAGACCTACCTGACCAACCGCCTGGCCGAGTACCTGGTGGAGCGCTCGGGCCGCGACGTCACCGAGGGCATCGTCAGCACCTTCAACATGCACCAGCAGTCCTGCAAGGTGAGGGCACATGGCAGCATTGGTGCCACGCTCCCCATGGTTGTAATGCCGTGGCCCCACACGTGACACCCGGCCTGTTTGTTCCAGGATCTCCAGCTGTACCTGTCCAACCTGGCCAACCAGATTGACCGGGAGACGGGCACGGCGGACGTGCCGCTGGTGATCCTCCTGGATGACCTCAGTGAGGCGGGCTCCATCAGCGAGCTCGTCAACGGTGCACTCACCTGCAAGTACCACAAATGGTGAGAGCCCCTCTGCACCCCTCCAGCACAGCCCTGTGGCACACACATGCCACACACTGCTCCCACCGAGGTCTCTGGGCTGTGGGGATGAGGCCACACCTGTCTGCTGTGGCCAGATCAGCTCTGCTTTGGGCAGGGGTGACTCAGAGGCTTTTTCTCATCAATCTTGTCTCTTTGTCACTCACTCAGCCCATATATCATTGGCACTACCAACCAGCCTGTGAAAATGACCCCAAACCACGGACTCCATCTCAGCTTCAGGTAGGAATTGTACATCCCTGGGGATCATCCTTGTGGGGCACACAGAAGCCGTAATTTGCACCTTGGTGTTTCTGTGGTCACATCCTATGACTGGAGGCCCTGATTAGGACTGAGCCCCAGGCCTGTCCCTGCCATCCCAGAGGGACCTGATATTCCCCAGCCTCAGGCAAATGCAGGGTGGGGATGCAAAGAGGACCCCAAGAGTGTTGGGGAGTAAGGCAGCTTGTGTGGAGACCCAGCCCTGACCAGCAGAGTCCTTCCCCAGGATGCTGACCTTCTCCAACAACGTGGAGCCGGCCAATGGCTTCCTGGTGCGCTACCTGCGGCGGAAGCTGCTGGAGTCGGACACGGACGTCAACGCCAACAAGGAGGAGCTGCTGAGGGTGCTGGACTGGGTGCCCAAGCTCTGGTACCATTTGCACACCTTTCTGGAAAAACACAGCACATCCGACTTCCTCATTGGTACGGCCTTGCCTCACCTTCCTCCTCTGCCCTGGGCTGCGAGGAGCCCGGGGGACTGGGAACAAACCCTTCCAGAGGAGCTGGGATGGGGCTGACACGTTCCCTGTGTCTCCCAGTTGTGTCTCCCAGTTGTGTCTCCCAGTTGTGTCTCCCAGT
>NC_031795.1:823689-841351 GCF_001522545.3 Parus major | reverse complement strand
GTCTCCCAGTTGTGTCTCCCAGTCCCACAGACCACAGCTGGTGGGTGATGCACACAAGTGTTGCTCTTCCCTGGGTGGTCTCTGTTCCTTTGGGAGCTGTCACTAGGGGTGTCAGCCAAGGCTGCCAGTCCTCCCAGCACCCTTCCCTGGGCATGGAGGGGGCTGTGTTTTCCCAGGTGGATCCCCCATGCCTCACCAGGCTTTTGGAGGATAGATTGAGCTTTGCAGCCCCTTTCCTTGTGTGGGAGATGCAGTCTGCCTGCTGTGCAGGCAGGTGGTGCCTAGTCCCTGTACCTAAGGGCAGCCTGCCAGCCAGGTGTGCCCACCTTAGTGCTGTGAGCCTCAGGCAGGAGGGGGACCCAGGTCTCATTTCCACTGTCTATCTACCCCCCTCAGGTCCCTGCTTCTTTCTGTCCTGCCCTATTGGAATTGAGGATTTCCGGACCTGGTTCATCGACCTGTGGAACAACTCCATCATCCCTTACCTTCAGGAGGGGGCGAAAGATGGGCTCAAGGTAGCCAGTGCTACTTGTGGGAGCACAAACCAGTGTGGGAACACTGATACAACCATCATGGGTTGGGGGAGAGGGGAGGCACTGGGACTGTGGGTGCAGGTGACATCTCTGTCACTCCCTGTGCCCTGTGGCTGTTGTGGGACGTAGCACAATGGGCCTGGGGGGCTCATTGCTGGCTCTGGCACGTGCTGAGGAGGTGGCTGCCACTTGCTCCCTGCCACAGGTCCATGGGCAGAAGGCAGCCTGGGAGGACCCCGTGGAGTGGGTGCGGGACACCCTGCCCTGGCCATCAGCGCAGCAGGACCAGTCCAAGCTGTACCACCTGCCCCCACCCACCATTGGGCCCCACAGCGCCGTGTCCCCCCCTGAGGAGCGCACCGTGAAGGACACCACGCCCAGCTCCCTGGACTCCGACCCCCTGGTACGCTGGGCTGGGAGGAGCTGGTGGCAGAGCAGTTAATTCTCAGGGTGAAAAGCCTGATTTGGGGATGCAGAAACACTTTGTGCTCCTGGGAGGAGCAGTGGGTGCAGGGTGGTGGCACTGGGGGTGGGCTGTGCCAGGACACACGGTGATGCGCCAGTGAAAGGGCACAACATGACACTCCACGAGGGGTCATGTCCACGTGTAGAGCCACAGACAGGCACACATGTGCTCCTACATGTCCTGATGTGGCACCTGGAGAGGCTGACCAGCTGCCACAGGTGATGCCAGCTTTGGCTCACTGAAACTTGAGCATTCCAGCTGTGCCTGCTACAAGGGAGGGATTTTGCAGCATATCTGGGATTTGCTTTACCCTCTAAGGAGCATCCCAGCAAAGCTGGTTTGGGAGGGCAAGGAGGGCCAAGCGGCCTCCCCAGTCTCCTGTGGGCCTCCTGTCCCCCTGCCACACTCCTGTCCCCACAGATGGCCATGCTGCTCAAGCTCCAGGAAGCCGCCAACTACATTGAGTCTCCAGACCGTGAGACCATGGTGGACCCCGACCTGCAGTCGACTCTGTGAGGCCTGGAAGTGCCAGCCCAGGTGGAGGGGAGCTGCTGCTGGGCTGCTCTCCTTTTCCTTTGGCATCCAGGAGCGTGGGGCTGGCGAGCAGGCGAAAAGGAGAAGAGCAGGGCTCTGGCGTGTCCTGGTGGAGCCTGGGGAAACTTGGCTCATCTGTGAAAGAGCACGAGTTGCCATCTCCCCTCCCAACCCTGGGGGTAGGAGAATCCTGGTTTCTCTTCTTGGTTTTTTCTGTCTCTATTGCAAACTCTTGGGCTCTGGATCCAAGGCTGAGCCCTCACTCCTGGGAGCTGCAGGAAGGCCCCTGCGTGGGGCAGGGACCCCGCGGGAGCCACCTGGGCCACAGCTGGGGCACAGGAGGAGCTGAGGCTGCAGGATGAGCACATGGGCATGAAGGGCTCCAGCTCCCTCTGCTGCTGCTGGGCAAAGCCACGAGAGCCTCCACTGTGGAGTTCACAGCCCGTGCCAGCCAAGGGGAGCGTGGCTCTCGCTGCTCTCTGTGCATTCCCTGTTCCACCTGCACAGCAGCTGTGTGACCAGGACAGCCCAAAAACCCTGCTTTGGTTATTTTATTTAGTTTCCCCCCTCCCCTTTTCCTTTGGCCGAGTCCAGACTTTGCTTTGGTCCCTTTTTTTGTTCTGGTTCTTCGCTCTCCGGGCCTGGAGCCTGTGGCCTGGTGCCTACTGCTTCCCTGGCAGCAGTGCCCTTCCCCTTTGGTTTCTTTTGCAGCTGTTGGTTTCACCATTCAAACCACCTCTGTCACAAAACTGGTGCTTACTGGACAATCTCCAGTCCCTGAACCCACCTCCTGGGGCTGCACAGGTTGGCTGAGGTGGGACTTGGAGGCCAGTGTGGAGGTGGGTGGCAGCAGGAGGCCCCCAGAGCCTCTCACATGGCAACTCCCTCCTCCTCAAAGGCACAGGGCATCGGGCTGGTGTCTCCCACCAGGCTGGGCTAATACAGGGCATCCCCTCCCTGAGGTACTGGGGCATGGGGAGGCTGCTGCTGCTGCCCCATCCTTGGGCAGCTGGATGCCGTCCCTGTGCCCTTGGTGAGGGGTCCCAACCAACCTCCCATCCCCTTGGTGCTGCCAGGCCTGGGGCTGTGGGTCAATGAGCCTGGGGTTGCTCCTCATGCTGCCTGCTCCCCCTGGCCCTGTGCCTTCCTGCAGCCTGGCAGGGTCTGTGTTGGTGCTCTGGGGGCACCTGGGGCTGCCTCCTGGCCTTATCCCGCATTGTCAAAAGGCAATCCTGGAAAAAGACTCCATGGAGAGGAAAATCCTGGAAAAAGACTCCATGGAGAGGGTCAGCCCCAGTGCTGCCATGGTGCCTTAATCCCTGGCCATGCGGGGAGGGGGCACGTGGGGCTTGGGATAAATGTTGTCACAGCCTGCTCCAGCTCCAGTGTCCTCTGTCCTTAAAGCCAGCTTGGCTGGGATGGAATGATGGTGCTGGCACTGTCCAAGCTGGGACATGCTGTCCCCAGCCATGGCTGTGGGGTGCCCTGTCTTCTCCTGTGCCCACTTGTGTTCTGGGGGCCCCCTCCTGCCCTCCAGATCAGCCCTCACATTCATCTGGGGCCCTGGAGAGACATAGGAGGAGGGGTGACCCCAGGGCCAGACCAGCTGAGCCCACCCTGTCCCCAAACTCTGCCAGGCTGGGGACTGGGTCACCTCAGCCCCCTGTGCCATGGCTGGTGTGGCCTTCAGGGACCCCTGACACCCCTCTGGAACGGGCATCTCCTGCAGTGCCCTCGGAGGCTGCTGCCCCCTCTGCCCTCGGTGCTGTTGGCCGGTGTGTCCTGCCCCGCCGCCCCATGGTGCTGACTTCTCCCACTTCTCCGTCTGTCCCACAGCCTCCTGCTGCCTGTGGGGCCGGCCAGCCTGGCCCCTTCCCACGGGGATCTCTGGGATCTCCTCCCCATGCTGGCTTGGGCATTAGGGCTCTCTGTTCGCCTTCTCTTGTGTTGCTGCCCTCGAGGACTCGCTGTACATAGATCTGTCGTGGAACACCCTGTGTGGGTTGGGAGGGCCTGGCCCTGCGCCCTGGCCCTGGTTTTGGGTTTTTTTGTACTCTGTGATGACTGTGCTGTGCTGACTTCTTTTCTGATTGTATGAGACTCCAGCCCAGCAGCCACTCGAGGTCAGCAGTGGGGACCCAGCTGTCCCCTCCAGCCCCTCACACCCTCCCTGGGACTGCGGTGCCCAGGGTGGGAAGGGACTGATGCACCTTTGGGGGCTGTCCTGTGCCCAGGTGCCCTGAGGAGTCCCATGGGAGGAGGGGCAGCCTTGCCTGAAATTTCTTTTCTGACACCTCCAGGGACCCACCCAAATCTGGACCAAACTATCGGGGCTGCCTCTCATCCCATCACCTCCGGCTGCTGGGGGTGTGATCCAGGAGGAACCTCCCAGGGAAGGAGAAGGGCCATGCCAGCAGGTGGGCCCTGGCACTGGCATGGTGGGGAGCTTGGCTGGCTGGAGGGGCCAGGTCCTGGTGGATTCCTCCTGGCTTACACCTCATGTCCCCAGGGCTGGCAGCTGTCTGGGGACCAACCCCTGGCTGTGGGCTGAGCCCCTCTGTTCCCAGGGAAGGGCTCCAAGGATTGCACTAACTCATCCTCCTGCCACCTCCAAGGGTGCCCACCACCCCCAAAGGTGCCTGTCACCCCACAAGGGTCTCTGCCACCTGCAGAGGTGCTGAGTTACCCCCAAAGGTGCACATAGTCCCTGGGAGTCCCCCTGAGGGGCTGGAGGTGGGCGATGCAGCGCCTCACCCTCCTGCCCCCTCGAGCTGCTGCTGCCTGGTGGCCTGAACCTTACAATTTTAGCTTTTTTCTATTAAACACAAACAACCTTTTTTTAATTAAATAAAAGATGAAATGGACAAATTCCTGTTCTAGATTATCTGTGTAATTGACTGAGTTTTGTGTTTCTTAACTGCATGGTATTCCTGCCAAGGGGTTTTATAGCACTTTTTAAATTTCTCTTTAAGATTTTGGTCCAGATTTCTACTGCTCTAGCCTGTCTGTTTTTGCTTTTTTCCTTGCAACCTCCACGTTTGTAAACTCGCTCCATTTTATACCTGATGTTGAGACCCAGCCCCACGTTGTACATAGCTGCGGGAACAATCATAGGGAACAAACAAACACCATCTGGACTCTTTCCACGATTAGTTGTTTTTACTTCAAAGAAATTTTAAAAGGAACATAAAAGGAAGCCAGGAAAAGGCTTGAGGATATTCTGAAAAGACAGAAACAAATCCAGCCCTGCACCAAGTCAGCTCCTGCTGCCCACACTGCCCGCACCAACTGGCATGTCTCTTCTCAGTCGTCTGTCTAACACCATTGGATTCAATAAAGTGATCTCCTGTACTGTCGGCTCCTGGTCCTGTGTCTGCAGCTCTTCCTGTGTGGCAGAGGGGAGGGCAGTTGTGCACATCATAGAATCATGGGTTTGGCTTGGAGGGGACACCTTGCACTAGCCCAGGTTGCTCCAAGCCCCTGGCCTTGGACACTTCCAGGGATGGGGTGGCCACAGCTCTGGGCTCCCCACCCTCACTGCCAAGATTTCCTTCACAATATCCCACCTACCCCTGCCCTCTGGCAGTTTGGAGCCATTCCCCCTTGTCCTGTCCCTCCAGGCCCTTGCCCAAAGTCCCTCTCCAGCTCTCCTGGAGCCCTTTTAGGCATTGGGAGGGGCTCTAAGTTCTCCCCAGGGCCTTCTGTCCAGGCTGAACATTCCCCATCTTTCCAGAGCAGAGGAGCTCAAGCCCTCAAAGCATCTACCCCTGTACTTGGTAGTTGCCTTCCTGCAAAATCTGGGAAGAGAGCCTTAGTAGAAATGTTCCTGGGTTGGAATCTTAGCAGTTTTGCAGGGTGTTAGGAGCAGTTTTAGGGACTGGGGACCTCTCTCCCAAGGCCACGCTCCTGCGAAGTCTGGGGTGGGCAGAAATGGTCCTGATTTGGAATCATTACTGTTCAGGACATGGAAAGCAGGAGGTCCCTTTCCTGGGGCACGAGAGACAGGTCCTACCTGGGGTGAGCAGGGGGGACGGAGGGCTCGGGGTGGGTGGGCATTCCCAGGGCCCCTCTTGCCTCACCAGGTCCGATCTGATCTCCCGTTTGAAAGGACACGATGGTGACAGATGCCACATCAGCCCAGGGGACAGAGGTCGGACACTGTCCCCTGTGCAGAGCACGGCTGGAGGCTGAAGCAGGCAGGGCGAGCCTGATCCTCCCGCGGCTTCTCCAAATCTGTTTTCCCCTCCGGAGAGCGATGATGGAGCGGGGACAGATGCTTCGGGAGCCGTTAATTAATTACGGGATGGCGATGAGCTGTAAGAGGCTGCAGTGGCGGATTCGGGGCCAGGAGAGGGCTCTTCCCATCGGCTCCGGTTCCTCCCGCAGGGCGAGTTCACTCCAGTCCGCTCCGTTGGGTGCGGTCCCGGAGCGGGAGCTCGTCCGCAGAGATGTTCCCTGTGCTTGCACCCCGACCTGCGCTCACTGCACGCCCTGTGGAGGCAGCAGAGCAGGCAGGAGGGAGAGGAGAAGGGAGAAGAGGCAGGGGAGAAGAGGAAGGGTCCCACACATCGTGACTACGGGAATTGCCAGGGCTCAGAGCCAGAGGAATCGGTCCGAGCCATGAGGAGAGGAGGAGATGCAGAAGGACCTCACGGGGATTATGCTGACGCTTCAATTCCAGACGGACTCCTGCGTTTGGGAACACTCAGCCACCCTTTTCAAGGGTGATAAGAAGGGGAGGGTCCCTTGGATTAGGGCAACCAGCAGCCCTAGGTGCTGTAGTGGGGATATGATCCATGCAGGACCCTTCCCCTGCCCGCAGTGTCCGTGGGAGCTCATGTTTGTCTCTGTGATGTGTGTCGGGGACAGGTGCAAGGCTGCGATGGGGTTTTGCTGCAGTAAAACTGGGGTGTGCAGAGGTTTTGGGTGATGCAGCTCCCAGCTGGGCTGGGACCTCGGGATCCCGTGCAGGTCCCTCTTCAGCGTGTCCCTGGCTGGAGCAGCCGGTCACCTCCCTGTGAAGCTCAGATGCTCTGACTGCGACGCTGGGACCAGGGGCTGCTGGAATGGAGGTGGAAGACCCTCAGCTGGAGTGGTTTGGGGTGAACCCACAGGGTCCCTGTCCTCGGCTCATGTATGGGGAGTAAGGAGTGTCCAAGGGCTCCCTTTCCCACTGGAGACTCCGTGGATAGGAAGGGGGTCCCACAGCAGGGCCAAAACTCTCCCTCCACTGTCCCACCCGGGCTCCTCACTTGAATCCTGTCGGCTTTTTCCTGATGTATTGGCTCTAAAACCAAAGCTGGGTTCCCAGGAGCCCTCTGGACCTGGGGGAGGCACGGTGGAGGTGCCCCCACCACAGCTGCTCCTGTGTCTCTCCTGTGGCCGCAGCAGGGACCTGGCTGGGATGGCAGTGGTGGGTGACCGGTGACTGGTGGGTGACCGGGCAAGGTCACTGGTGAGAAGTGACCGGTGTGCGTGACCAGTGCGAGGTGATCGATGTGAAGTGTTGGGTGTTGGTGACCACTGTTAGTCCCTGGTATGAGGATGGCAGTCCTCGGTGTCAGGGCCAGGTGCCAGAGCTGTGCGTGTGTGAGGTGACCCCGATGCGCGGTGCCCGTGCTCGGTGCTGATGTGAAGTGCTCGGTGTGAGGTGACCCCATGGGGTGCCCGGTGACAGGTACGAGGTGTCCCGATGGCGTTCCCGGTGCCGCTCCCGCACGAGCCCCGGTGCGCGCCCCCGGGGGGACCGGGCGGGCCGAGGTGCGCGGGCGGGGCCGCGGGCGGAGCCTCCCGGTGCCGGGCGGAGCCTCCCGGAGCCGCCGCACGCGAGCCCGGAGGGGCCGGGGCTGCCGCAGCGCCGCGCAGGTCCCGCCGCCCGCCCCGCACCGCCCGCACCGCCCGCTCCCCTCCCCGCCCGCCCGGACAGCTCCGACCGCACGGACCGCACCGAACCGAACCGCACCGGACCGCACCGAACCGGACGGCACCGAACCGGACCGCACGGACCGCACCGAACCACACAGACCGCACCGAACCGCACCGAACCGGACCGAACCGCACAGACCGCACCGCACCACACCGGACCGCACCGGACCGCACCGGACCGCACGGACCGCACCGGACCGCTCCCGCCCGCCGCCCCGGTCGGTAAGTGTCCGCCCGCACTCCCACCGAAGTTTCCCCCGGTGCCGCAGCGGCGAGGGCTTTGCGGGACGGGGCCACCCGAGCTCTCGCCGACCCCGTCCCGGCGCCGTCGCCCGAGGCGCGATCATCCGCCGTGGGGTGGGATGGAGTACTCGCCGCGGGCACCTGGCACCTCGCCGTGTCCCGGTGCTGGGAGCGCGGCAGGGACCTGCGCTTTTTCTGGGAACCCATCCCGGGACACGGGTCCCAGAGCTGCCCGTGGGGGGCTGTGCCCAGAATACGGCTGGGGACGGAGCCTGGAGGGATGGAGAGGGGGGCGGCCAGTGGTGCAGGAGGCTGCGGAACTGGTGGGGAGCACACAGAGGTGTGGGGACCCTCCCGAAGGCGTGAGAGCCCCCTGGGAATGCGGGGCCGCCCCGGGGATGCCGCGCGGTGCCGCCGGGTCAAAGGTGCCCTCTGGGCGCTGCGGGATGCTCCAGCTCCTCATTCCTGCGGATGCCCGACAATTGGTGCCCTTGGGGTGCTGGCCCCGGGAGCGGCGGGGGCGCGGGGCCGTTCCCGCAGCACTGCGGGGAACCCACCCTGCTGCTGGGAACCCGGGGAGCGCCGTGGCCCCAGCCGGGGCAGCCACAAGCCCCGCTGCACTGTCGGCTTCTTCGTAGCGGCCTGGCCAGGAGCCAGCTCCAGACAGACCCTTCGTCTGGATTCCCCCGCCGTGGCTACACCATGTCCGGGATTCTCCTGCACTCCCTGCGCTGGCTGGGTGCCGTCAGGGTGCAGCCGTGCAGAGAGGTTCGGTCCAGCACCGGGGATGTCACACCGGGGATGTCACACCGGGGATGTCACACCGGGGTGCCGCAGCCCTCGCTGTGCCCAGCACATCGCTGCTCCCCTCAGCCTAGTTTTAAAGAGTGATCCCAAAGGAGCTCTGCAAATTGCGCAGGGGACAGGCAGCGTTGCAAGGTGACTGTGGCACAGAGACGGGGAGACACGAGGCGGTGTCACCCATTGCTTCGTGGTTTCCGAACTGTATCAGTACCTCTTGCTCTCTGCACGGGCGGTCCTTGGCGCAGCGCTCTGTGCTCCGGGTGAGAGCGGCCGGAGTGCTGCGGGGTGGCACCCACTGCAGAGTGTCCGACAGCACAGCCTCGGCCGCTGTGGAGCTGCAGGGCGCTGCTGGACTCCCCGCCTGCTCCTCTGCTGCAGCAAAACTTCAGTCCTGAGCGCAGGCTGGCTGCTACGCGAGGTGCTGCTGCAGCGGTGTGTTACTCCTGCACGCACCGAGCGGCAGCGCAGCCACCGGCAGGAGTCTCCAGCCTGCTGCATTATTCCTCGCTAGCACAGAGCCTCTGGCCCACGCTGCCGAGGGTTTCCGGACCCCCGGGGCAGCCCTGGGGTATCCCCGGGGCTCCGCGCCCTCGCTGCCCGCGGGTGCGTTTGGCCGCAGGGTTTGGGTGGGAGGGAGCGGGGCTCTGTGCGCAGGGGGAGTGTGAGGCATCGAGGGGAGGTGATGCACCCAAGGTCATCGAGGCCAGCAGTGGCAGTGGGGGTCGCCTGTGCTGCTCGAGAGCAGCACAAGCCGGCAAAGCACCCCCAAACCCAAACGCCTCTCGGAGCGATGCCGCTTCTCCTCCTTGCTTGTGGGTGTAGTGCAGGAATGGGTCTGACCTTGCCCGAGCCCCTGGCACCGTGCCTGGCCTCCCGTGGTGAGCACCGCTGCCTCGCTTGCTGGGAGCCAGCCTGAAGCCCCGGTGCCCCCGGTTCTGCAGGGTGACAACAAGTCCCTCCCTGCCATGAGCCCGGTGATGGCTGCGCTGCATCGCTGCCGGCCGCCCTGGCTCTGCACCCCGCTGCTCCAGCGCCCGCGGTCCCAGAGGAGGGAGGACACACAAATCCAGTCTTACAGACGCTCATACATGTACATGGATATATATTATAGATAGGGTGGGGAGGGGGTTTCCAAACACAGCCACCGTGGCATTTGATGCCGACTGGTCCCGTGGGAGCTGCCTCCTGCTCCATGAGCCCCAGGGATGGCCACTGGGCGAGAGCTAGAGGCCACTGAAGTGAGCTGGGACTCCCGCTCCCCCGCAGGTCCTTCCTCCAGTTCACCATGGTTTTGGCAGAGTCCCAGCTCTGTGAGTCGGATGACTGCGGCTCCTCGTTATGACTGGAGTTTCTCCTTCCCCGGGCTGCGCAGGGAGCTGCGAGCTGGCAGCCGTGATGTCCTCCAGCAGGAACAATGCCCAGTGTACAGATGGGACCCAGTGCCCACCGCTTTAAAATCCTGTATTTTTTAATTCCCTGCTCCCAGCAGTGCAGCTCCTCCTCAGCCTGGTGGCCACCAGCACCTTCCCTGTGCCAGTTATCTGGAGCTGCCAATAAGTGCAAAATGCTTTTGCCCTTGGCTGCGGTTGGCCTTTCCCTCCTGGATGAACATCCCGCTCTTCCCCGGCTCCTGCGTGAGCCTGCATTCCCCAAAGGGCTCTTTGATTATTAGCCCTAATAATTGTGTTATTGCATTGACCAAACTGTTTCAGATGCCAAAGCTAATTTTGCTTTTCATGCCTTCCTTCATCAGTAATGGGATTTTGATAACATCACGCATCCAAAAGTATTGGATAAACTCGGCATAATTCCCCATTTATTAATTAAACCATAAATTAGGCAGCGTGCGTCTGGAATCTGAATGCCCAAAACTGGTGTGATCCTGCAGCTGGGGATGGTGCTGGCCCGTTCCTGTCAGCCCTGGGGTGTGGAATTCTGGTGTTTCCTGCTGAGTTTGGGGCTGACACATCCCAGTGGGGCCATCTGCTCCATTCCACCCGCATGCTGGAAGTTGTGATGTTCCATCAGCTCTGGTGTTTGGAGTAGGAATTGTGTTGTTCCTGAGTTTAGCTGCTGGTCAGCATCAGAGTCTGGCAGAGCTCCCTGTCCCCCTGGGATGGCTGTGCTGGTGCTGGTGCTTTGGAAGGGGTGACTGCAGCCAGCTCTGGCAGTACAAGTGGCAAATTGCTGCTGTCTAGAGCCACATCCCACTCTCCCACACTGCAGTTGTCTGATTGCCGAACCAAACCCATCCCCACTGGCTGCTTGTGGCCCCACTGGCCTGGAAGGCACTTCTGGCACTGTCAGGGTGTCCTTCTCCTTGCTCATCTTAAGGAAAGTTGGTGTGTTTTAGTTAATCCAGGGTGTTTCATGTTCCCCAGTTTTTCCCAGCCCTGCAGGGTGCAGCAGATGTGGACTCTGAGCTTGTGCATCCCTGGGGATATGGGGACACTGGGGCAAAGTGGGTGCTTGTGGCACGAGGTGTAGGTGAGTGCTGTGGGATGCCATGGGGTAGCCCAAGCTCTGAGTCTGTGCTGAGCTGGGGGTGGCCTGGGGGGCCTGTCCTGCTGCCAGGCACCCGGGGAGCTGCTCCTGGCCAAGGCTGAAGCCGTGGGGATTGGGAGTATGTGAGGATGCCCAAGATAGCACCTGCATGCCAGGCTGGTTTGGGATCAGCAGGGCTGATCTGGCAGCTGACATTCTGGTAGTGCTGCTGTGGGATGAGGCATCCCTGACTCCTTTGAGCCTCATGGGGTGCCTCACACCACAGCAATTCCACCAAAACACTCTGGAGGTGGGATCAGCCTCCAAACTGCTCGGCATCATCCCAGGGTGATGCCTCCTACCTTCTCCTGCAGGACACAGGGTGTACCTGGGGACGTGCTGGGACTCAGGGCTGCTGGTTTTAGGGAGACCCAAGTGGCACCACAGCTCCCTCTGGCCTCAAGCAGAGGATTCAAGGGAAAAAACAACCCCAAATTTCAGAGCCACGCGTGGATTTACAAGCACATGGACTCCCTGTGGGCTCTTGCTGTCTTGCTCTGCTCCCAGGGGAGTCTCAGGGTTTTCTCCTGGAAATGAGGCCTGGCAGAGCTGGGTTAGTGGTGGGATGAAGAGGCTGGCTTGTGCCCACTGTGGCCATGCAGCAGCCTGGCACAGGCACTGCCTGCTGCCGCAGTGAGCTGTGTGTGGCTGTGCCAGCTCTGTGCTCTGTGCTGAGCCCAGCAGAGACCTCCTGGAGGGGGTGGCCGTGGAAGCGATGGGGTAGCACAACTGCAAGGGCAGCAGTTCAGGAACCAGGGTGCTTTACAGCTGGGCTCGTCAGGTTTTTCCAGGGGAGGAAAAACCTTCTCCAGGATGCATCGGGTGGGGCAGCTCCTCTGTGCAGCTGTGAAAGTGTGAAAGTGTCAAAGTGTGTGCTGTTGTGCTTGTGCCGACAAAACACTTGGAGTCACACGGAGATGCAGTTCAGAGGGGATGGGCAGGGACAGAGGATCCCCTTGTGGTGTTCAGGGGCTGTGCTCATCACCCCAGCTGCGCTCACGGCTCTCCCAGTGACATTTCTCCATCTGCACGAGGTTTATTCATGGAAGTCAGTCCCGTGTCCTGGCCTGGGTGGGGCTTTGTGCCACAAGAAAATCCCCTGGGCTGCTGTGGTGCTGTGTCCTTGCTGATCCCATCATTGTGCTTCCTCCATTCCCTTTGCCACCTCCAATGCCACAAGGCCAGATGGCCCTGGGGACGCAGAGCTCTGCTCTGCCCCTGGGCTCTCTGTGCCTTGGAGCTGGGCAAGCAGCACCAGCATCGCTCCCACAGGCAGCCAGTCCTGGGGACTGAGCCCAGGCTGACAGGGAGGAGGGGGATGAGCATTGCTGGGGGCTCCCCAGGGCTGGGAGATGGTTTCCTGGATTCTAACAGCAGCCCATCAAGACCTCATGCTTGTCTGGGAGCTGTGGAGATCTCCCTGGAGCCTCCCCCTGGAAATGGCCCCTGGTGGCCCGTGTCTGCTTGCCTGGGAGCAGCACAGGGCATGCGCTCCCTGCTCCCGTCTGCCATCGATCCACCGTGTCTTGGCTTGCTCCTGGAGCCTCTTCTGGCTCTTCCCCAGGAGCTGACCTGGCTCCTTTTCTCTCCTCCCCTGCCGATCTGGAGCCATCAGCGTGGCACGGGGCCATGGCCGTGGTGCCGGCAGCGTGATGCCCACCCAGGAGGGCAGAACTTGGAACTCTTGGCTGTGTGGTGGATTCCAAGTGCCAGGGCAGCTCAGCCCATCACCATCTGGTGCCCTATTTAGCTGCTCTCGTGTTGCCTTCGGAGCAAGGCACTGCTGCCACGGCATCACAGCGCTGGGGAGCGGGCTGGGCTCTGGCAGCACCTGGAACCTCTTTTCTGGGGGGCTTCTTTGGCCATTCATGGCACTGTGTGCCAAGGGTGGACTGCCTGTGCTGCCTGGGGCTGGAGTGAGCCTGGTGGATTGTTGTGGCAGTGGTCAGTGCCACGTGGGATGTTCCATATGCTCTGCTGTCCTTGGCAACAGCTGTGTCCCCACAGCTCAGGAAACTCTGGTGTCCAGCATGTCCAGCTGCCTTTTCTACCTGTGCCATGGTGGCACACGGCACGAGCCAAAACCCTGTGGATGAAATGCTGGTGGTGAGTGGTGTCTGCAGCCCCTGCAGCATTCCTGTGGGATGAGAGCAGTGCAGCAGTGATGGGGGACAGAGGGAACAGAGAGCCACGGTGGAGAGGGGCACGAGGTGCTCCCCAGTCCCTTGGCTGTTGACACCCAAATATCAGGTGGCAGTGGCGTGGCAGTGCCTGCGGGAGCCCTGGCATCAGCCCCAGCTCAGCTCCCTCCTGGGGCAGCTGCAAACCAGAGCCAGGGCCTGATCCCTCCAGAAAGAGTGGGCTTTGGGGAATCAGCTGGGATTCTGATTCTCTGGCTGCCAGGCAGGGCTCTGAGTGCCCAGCAGTGGCTCCTTCTCTCCTGAGATGCAGGCACTGGAATCGTGGGCTGTCACTGCCCTTGTCACCCATTTCACCTCGGTGCTGTTCTGATTTTAGAGGCAAAGGCACAGAAAATCCCTGAGCTGCCTCACTGGGCACCCTGGTGCTGGCGGGTGCCAGCAGTGGTCCCCATGCAGAGAGGTGTCCCTGGGCAGGGACAAAGCTGCCATCTCCCCGAGTCACAGTGCTCTGGGGGGCTCTGCCATTGCTGAGGAGCACCCCAATACCTGGTGGGTGTTGGCTGGGGTGATGCTTTGCAGGAGGAGTTGTACAGGAGTGAGCAGAGCAGGGTGGGAACATCCCTTCCCCACACTGACCTTTAGGCGTCCATCCAGTGGAGACTTCTGGCAGCAGGAGCCGATGGTTTGGCTTGGGAACACCAGAAGTCATCAATCTGGAGTCCAAATGATGGACAAAGGCTGCCTTAAGGCTGCATTTACTGCTACACCTCGCTTGGTTTTGCTGTAACGCAGATCCTCTCTCATAGGCAGGCACTGGCTGTGAAACCACCATCAGTTTTTAATTTTTTATTTAACCTCATGAAGTGGGAGCTGAGTTTCCTTCCTGGAGGCCAAGTGCTCCGTGATGAGGAGCCCAGATTCCGGCTGTGGGGCAGTGAGGCAGGAGCTCCCAAGCTGTGCAGCGTGGTGCCCTCCTTGAATTATTCATCCCTGGGGCAGAGCCTGTGGCTGGGGCTGCTGAACCCCAGCAAGTTGTTATTTTTAATTAGCTGAGCCAGGAGCTGGAGGGTGATGAGGCCATGAGTGGAGTGTGCCATGCTGGGGAGGAGGGTGCTGGCCAGCTCTGGTCCCATCCAGAGATGCTGCTGGATGGGGAGCAGTGCTGGGGATCACAGTCCGGTGGCTAACATTGGCCCACTCAGAGCTGGGGGAATGCTGAGCTTCAGCCCTGCTCAGGGATTTCCTCTCTCAGGGCGCTGCTTCCCATGCTGTGCCTCAGTTTCCCTTGAAAGGTGGGGGTGTCTGGCCAGCAGCTCATACATGTGTTTGGGGACGGGAAAACGTGTCTCTGTGAGGGTGATGTCGCTGCAGCTCAGGTCCTGTGGTGCCACCTGCTACTGGAGTATCCTCACCCCATCACCCCTCAGCTGTAGGAATACCCTCCCCTGAAAAGTGTGGAGCTGTGGGAGCAGAGACTCCCCTTGCCCTCAGCACGTGGATCAGGGTAGGAGTGTGGGGAGGATCCCGAGGGCTTCCCCACCATTCTGGCTGCTGAGGGTCTGAGCTGGCATCGCTGATGTTGCTGTGCTGGGGAACAGGGATGAGATGCCAGGGTTTGTGGGGCTGTTGCAGTGTCCCCTTTGCCCCAGGGTCCTGCAGCACCTCCCCACCCAGCACCCCTCCCCTCCTTTGGTCTAATGCCTTCACACATCCCTTGCCAGGAATTCTGTGTTAATTAAATGACCATTAGAAGCCAAGCCATGTTTTTTCCTTAATTAGAGTGTCCTGCCCGACCGCTGTGAGCTGAAGCTCCGGCGTGTCGGCTCGGTGTCCCTCTCCGGAGCGATGGGAGCGCTGGGAACGGCCGCAATGCCCAGGCAATTGTGCCAGAGGATCCGCCAGGGCTGGGATCTCCCCCTCCAGCTCTTGTGCTCCTGACCCCAGAAGCAAAACACCTGCTGGCATCAAAATCCAGATGTGGCACTGGCAAATATCTCAGCTGTGCTATGAAATCTCTGCTTGCCCCCGGGCTGCACTGCAGGATTGTGCGGGCTCTGTAGTGCCCAGAGTTCCCACTGGCATTGGGGTGGGAGAGGTCTTGCCTTGAAATTGGCTCGGGATTTTCATTCACGGTCATCCAAGCCCAAGCTTGTCCACACGGCAGCACAGTTTTGGGGTCTGCTCCTCATTCGTGGAGGTCTGGGGGGGTCCCACATCTCCATCCCAGCAGGACAGCTCTGACCTGGCTTTGCCATCCTGTAAAGGAGCAATAACGCATCACTCTGGGCCTTCATTAGCTAACGAGCCTCCCCCAGACCGGGCTCTCCCTGGGACACTTCATCCCCCTGGGCTGGGGGCCGGGGTTGGGACCCCCGTCCCCATCTGCTCACACCCAGCCCATGCTCGGTCAGCGCCGGCTGCTGCTAATTGCTGCCTCAGCCTCATTAATCTTCATTTGTTGCTGTTCCTGCTCTCCATCATCCCCGCAGCCTTCACCTTCCTGGAAGGGGGAGGTTCCTTCTGCCCCTGCAGAGGAGCAGCTGGACTCCCCAGGAGCCCTCCCTTGATGGGGACTGAGCTCCCTGGGTGCTGCCGTGTCCAGGGACATCCCAGTCCTTCTCCAAATTCTTATCCTGGTCCTTTGCAGATCATCCTGGCTGATGAGACCGACTTCCCATTGATTTCCTGCTTTTCCCCACATGGTCCTCAAAGCCCTCCAAACAGTGAATCCCCCCCTCTACCCTTCTTCATCCCACCCAGGCAGGGAGTGCTGCTGGGGCAGTGGATACCCGTGATGGGACCAGCTCTGGACAAACCCCAAATCCCCTTTTTTGTGCCAAGTGCTGCAGCAGGGTGGGTGGGGGCGGTTCACTGGGATGGAGTGTGATGGAGGAGGTGGAGGAGGGATGAAGGGCTCAGGAAGGGGATTTTTCACTGTCTAAACTGCTTTTCTGTGTACAGGGAATGCCCTGGGGATGATGGATGGGGATGGGATCGCTGGTTCCCTCCTGGGATTTCATCCTGCCAGACCTTGGGGTGCTGCTGGCAAATGGAATGCACCAAATGGAATATGTGAAAGGGAAGGGAACACACACATCCCCTCTGCTCCCTAAAATCAGCGATGGAGCCAGGCAGCTTTACACCAGCAAGGGCTGGTTTGGAGCACAGTGCAGTTTCTCGGGGTTCAGTATCAGCTTTAACGGGGTGGGGGGCGGACCTGGGGCGAGTTTGGGGACTGAGCCTGGAGGGAGTTCTCTGGATACCCGTGGAGGCTCCTTCCAGGCCAGATGTTTGCAGCTGGGGTTACTGCCTGAGGGGGTACAGGGTAATGCAGAAGGGTTTTAGGGGCTCTGAGGGTGGTGCAGTGCGTGCATGAAGTGGGGCTGGGGTGATGTGTTAGGGGGCCTGGGAAGCTGCTGCAGGCACAGGATATGTGATGTCCTCTGGGATGTGGGGGTGCTGCACTGAGGAGTGCAGGATGAGGCACTGGGGGCTGCAGGGGGCTGCATTAGGGGAGAAATGCACCGTGAGGGTGGTGGGTTTGGTGGGATTCAGGGTTACACACTCGGGAGCTGGAACAAGATAAAGAAAGCCCTTTGGGGGCAGAGGTGGCAGCTGGGGGGCTGTGGGGACAGTGTCATGGAGGTGCATGGGTGATGTGCCACCCTCCCCACCTTCTGCCCCGTGGGGTCTCTGCCTGGCTGAAGCCCACCCTGCCCTGCTCCAGGGGGGGCACCTGGTGGGTTTTTTGGGGGGGCACCTGGTGGGTTTTTTGGGGGAGCACCTGGTGGTTTTTTTTTGGGGGAGGAGTGCAGTTGGTCCTACCATTCCCGTCAGCCTCACCTCGGGTGCTGAACCCCAGGGAGGGGCTGGGGGATCCCCAGGGACCAGCAAGGCAGCAAGGACCCCCTTCCTAACCAGTATATTTATTTGTGATGCCTTAAGCCACGCTTGTTCTTCGGCCAAGGACTGATAGAAATGGTTAATTATAACCCCCATATTTTCTTTATGTCCCTAACCTGCGATCTTGGCCGGGGAGTGAAGGGGAGCAGTAGGGGGTGGCGGGCAACAACTCCAAAGCAGGCGAGAATAAAGAGGAAACTTGAAGAACCGCAGCGAGTCCTCGGCAGGGGCAGCCCAGCGGGGTTTGGGGGTGCGGTGGGGATTTCGGGGGGCCGAGCTCCCTTCCCAGCCGCACCTCCCGCTCGGCCCCTCGCCAGCGGCTGCCGCAACTTGCAGAGGAGGGGAAAAAAATGCAAAAGGAATGAAAAGAAAAAAAAAAAAAGAAGGCAGCGGAGCCGGAGCAGGACTGCAATGCAGTGCCGCAGCCGAGCCCGCACGGCCCCCGCCCGCTGCCGGGGGAAAGGGGCTGGCACGGGGACAGGGGGCTGCGAGCGACCCCCAGGACTGGGAATGTGCGCCCTGGGGTGGGAGCAGCTCTGAACCCACAGCTGAGGAGCTGGGCTGGCCCT
>NC_031795.1:819975-821972 GCF_001522545.3 Parus major | reverse complement strand
GTGTGGCTGTGTGTGTGGGTGTAGGGGTGTGTGTGGGGGTGTGCACTGTGTCAGTGTGGGGGTGTGGATGTGGGTGTGAGTGTGGGTGAGTGTGGCTGTGTGTGTAGGGGTGTTGTGTGGGTGTCGGTGTGGGTGTGTGTGCACTGTGTGGGTGTGTGTTTGGTGGGTGTGGGTGTCTGTGCGGGTGTGGGTGTGTGGGTGTGTCTGTCTGTGTCACTGTGTCTGTGTGTGCAAGTGCAAGCCCTTGCACAGGCTGGGGACACGCACACCCAGGGCTGGGGACACACCCACCCACAGGTGGATGCACACAACGCATCCACAACACACCCGAGCGCACAAGAGACACAGCCCTGGGCAGTTGTGCACGGCCCCGAGCACTCACACACAGCCCTGGGCAGCTGCTCACAGGTGCCACGAGCACTCACACCCACACGCTGTGCATTTACATACCCTGTGCACGTTTACACGCGTTCATAGCCTGTGCACACACCTTGCACAAGCGTTCACACCCTGTGCACACAATCGCACACGCTCGCATAGGAGCACGGACACACCCTGTGCACACACCCTGGCCCTTGCACACTGATGCCTGTCCCTCCACGCTCACAGGTGCACAGAAACAGCCCCCATGTCTCACCCTGCCCGTGGACACCCGTGGGCTGCAGGCTGTGCCTGGCTGTGGGTGCTGAGCGGTCCCCACTGCCCCGTCCCTGGGGTTGGTGGCTCCGCGCTGCATCGCGATCCTCGCGGGGCTGGCCTGAGCACCCCAGGACTGGGAGGAGAGGCGGCTCATCCAGCTGTCCCCTCTGGGTGCTGCCCACCTGGTGTGGCAGGTTTGGGTGCACAGTGGGTGCCCTGGGGTGTGCTGTGTTGGTGGAGTGCCACCCTGGGGTCCCACACCTCCTGTTCTCCGGGGAGATGGCAGGGTGGCAGGGACCTGGAGCCCGCACCCTTTGTCCATGGGTGCAGGGCAGAGCCAGGACCCCTGCCCCAGACCGAGGGGACAGGATCCAGCAGTCAGAGGTTACCCCTGGCAGCCTCTGGTTTCCAAATCCTGACTCTCCTCCCACCCACCTTGGAACACAGGGGTGAGGGAGAAACCCTCAAATGGTGGGGACAGACCCAGACACATCCAGGTCTCCTCAGCTGCTGGAAGCATTGGGGAACCTTTGAGGGCCTTGAGAGCAAATAACCCTCAGCTGGGTAGGGGTTAAATGCAGCAGCTCCTGGTTCACCCCCAGAAGGATGTGGGGGTTGTGGGGGACCTCCAGCATTCTGCTCCAGCCCTCCAGTGCCAGGTTTCAGGGCTAGGTGATGCTGATGCCTCGGTGGGGTGGAAAGGTGGCTGTGGCCAAGTCATTGGGTGGCAAAGCTGCAGGGACCTTGTGTGTGTGGGAGTCACATAATCACCTCAATTTGTTCTGTCAAGAACTGCCTCTGCCTCATGGGAGGGCTCCCCCAGGCCCCCACACCACATTTTCCCCAGGTGTGCAGGTGTGGAGCCACACTCTGGGTAATTCAGTGCTTGATTCACCTGTGAGGTGGCTGGAGACTCATGGCAGTGTCAGTTTGGGGCAGCAACACCCCCAGGTCTCTCTGGCTGACTTTTTTGAGGTGACTCCGAGTTCTGCAGGAAGGGCAGAGGAGCGCCTGGCCCTGGGGGACGATGCTCTGGCCAAGACGCTTCGTGAAGGTGAGGAGGAAAGAAGAGATGCAAGGAAGGGGGTGCACTCAATCCACAGCTCACCTGCCCCCAGAAACTCCTTCCTGGGTTATCTGTGATCCCACTTGTCTCTTCTTCCCCCGTTGGAGAGCCTGGCGTTCTCCTTAACCTGCCTGGCATTCTTCCCTGCTCTGCTCTTCTCTTGCAAGCTGCTTTCTGATGGGGTTGTGGAGGGAGCTTGGGGCTGGAGCCAGGGTTGTGGAGGTCATGGAGACCCTTTGGGGGTGGAGCTGGGTTGTGGAGGTCATGGAGACCCTTTGGGGCTGGAGCTGGG
>NC_031795.1:810965-819750 GCF_001522545.3 Parus major | reverse complement strand
TTGTGGAGGTCATGGAGACCCTTTGGGGCTGGAGCTGGGGTTGTGGAGGTCATGGAGATGCTTTGGGGCTGGAGCTGGGGTTGTGGAGGTCATGGAGATGCTTTGGGGCTGGAGCTGGGTTGTGGAGGTCATGGAGATGTTTTGGGGCTGGAGCTGGGTTGTGGAGGTCATGGAGACCCTTTGGGGCTGGAACCGGGGTTGTGGAGGTCATGGAGACCCTTTGGGGCTGGAGCTGAGTTGTGGGGGTACTTTGTACCAGGTTCACCTGCAGGAGTCAGAGCCCCACATTTACAAGATGATGTCTGTCCCTATCCTTGGCGGGTTCTCAGACCCAGCTGGGCTGGGGCGGGTCTGCTGAGAACATCAGGCTGTGCTGCAGCCCTGGATGAGACCTGAACAGCTTCCGTGGCTCCGTGGAGGAGCAGAGCTGGCCAGGGGAGCTCTGTGGGGTTGGGAGGGGTGGCGCCCAGGACGTGGTACCGGTGACATGTGAGCTGACCCATTGACCTGCTGACTGAATCCACCGCTGCTGTACAGAGCCAGCTCTTCCCAGCTTCCATCCATCCTCAAAATGTGTCCTGCCTAAGCTCCCTGGGGGCTGGAAGAAGAGCAGTGTGTTGCTACTCTTCTGTTCTCAGACTTGGAAGCTCCCCTGGGACTGGGAGCAAGTCCTGAGAGTGCCACACCAGCGCTGGGTCCCTGGGGTGCCCCATGCCTGGTGTCCCTGCCTGAGAAAAGGAGGAGATGGGAGACCTGCGTTTCTCCAAACTGACCTCATTCTTCTCTCCTGGGGATGCACACCCCTCCCCTCATCCCCAGGGGCCTTGCCAGGTGAACATCCTCCCAGGAGTGCTGCAGCACTGGCACCTTCATTGATGCAAGGCTGGGTGATGCTCCCAGTGGCTTTGGAGATGTCAAGGGCCAGGAAACTCAGAGGCCAGCTGGACTTCCCATGGCTTGTGAGGGATCCAGGTGACCTCTTGCAGACCTTGGGTCTGTGCCCCTCTAGCAGAGGATGAGGTGTCCTGGTGTGGTCCTGCTGCCCGTGCAGGGACACTGGGAAGGAGTGGGGGCAGCAGGGACGGGTGTCACCACGAGATGATGTGTTTCAGGGAGCCCCTGACCCACCATGACGTTCAAGCAAGCGTCCATGATGGCCCCGGAGGCCACGGCCAGCACGCTGCCCATGAGCACGATGGAGAACTCCACTGAGGCTGCGGGGCCGGGCGAGAGCAAGGAGGACATGTTCACCAAACTGAGGGACAAGTTCATGAATGAGCTCAACAAGATTCCCTGTGAGTAGCTCCTTTCCCAGGTGTTACCCTTCTGATGATCCCCCAGCACCACTCTGGTCCCAGTAGAACCTGTGGCACAAGGTTTTTGGGTGGGAGGGAGCTGCAGGGCTGACCATGACAATGGCTTTTGCCCACAGTGCCACCCTGGGCCCTCATCGCCATTGCGGTCGTGGCTGGACTCCTCATCCTCACCTGTTGCTTCTGCATCTGCAAGAAGTGCTGCTGCAAGAAGAAGAAGAACAAGAAGGAGAAGGGCAAAGGCATGAAGAATGCCATGAACATGAAGGACATGAAGTCAGGCAACCAGGTGATGTCCCCCTGGGCTGCTTGACTGACGGCCCCTCTGGCTGTTATGGACTGTGTCGGGGATGGATGGATCCATAGATCAGACTGGGATGGAGCCACCAGGACCCTGGGATGGCACAGTTGAGCCAGGACCTGAGACAGCAGCACTGTCCTTGTCCAGTGTCTGGTGGCCCAGATGGACCAGGCTCAAGCTGGCCTGGACCTGCCAATGCTTCACCTGAGCCAGGAAATGTTGATTTGATCCCTTGTGTTTCCTGCCTCCCTCTGAGTCAGACTCGTTTCTCTGAGCCTTTAGCTGAGAGGGGAGGGCTACCAGGCCACAACACCCACCAATTTGGGATCCCAGAATATCTGTGGTGAAGTGGTAGGTGCTGGTACCTCATCCTGGTGGCCAGCCTGAGGCAGGCTTTGGTACCCACAGCCTTGGGGCCACCCCGGCCACTTCAATGGCCTTGAGCCGTGGCCATTTGGAGGTGGTGGGAGAGTTTGGGTGTCTGTGCCTGCTCTTCAGAGCCATGTGGGCACCATGGGCATGCAGACAGGGCTGGAGCAGGAGAGGGGGGAGGTGTGGGGTGGGAATCCCCCGTGGAGAACGAGGGCTGTGTCCTCTGGGCTCCACAGGTGGTGCAAGCCCTGATCCCCGACCCTGCCATGGGTCCCTTGGTGTCTGTGTAACGTGTCTCTCTTTGCCCACGGTGCCCTCCTGTCCTCCTGCCCTGCTACCCTGGCTGCCTCTCTGCTCTGGGACACTCTGCACGTAAGTGTCACCATGAGCCTCCTTCTCCATCATCTGCTTCCTGGGTGGGATGGGGGGACACATCAAAGAGGGGGTAAGGAGCTGGGACTCCCAGCCCATGGACTGTGTTTGGAGAGGCTGGAAGAGGGGTGGATTTCCTAGGGACAATCTATTTCTGAGCCTACAAAGCCCTGATAAGCCCTTAGCTCTGGCTGTACTGCTCCTCCAAGAGTGGGCTGGGGGGCACAGGACCCACCAAACCCTCTCCACTGGAGTCAATCCCTTGTCCTGGCAGCCCTGGCAGTGCCCCTGTCATTTTGGCTGGACCAGCACTGGGGGCTCCCTGGGAGCTGCATGGCTGTGGCACAGCCAGTACCACCCCCAGCCTGCTCTGTCAGTGCTCCATGGCCCCAGCACGTGGGACTTCTTTCCTCTGGTGGGGACAACCTGGGTGCTGACATGCCAGGAGGGTTGGGGTGCCAAGGTCCCCAGTGTTGTGGGGCTGTGAGTGTCCTGCTGAGCTGGACACCTCGGCTGCCACTGCAGGACCAACAGGACGACGATGACGCAGAGACGGGTCTGACGGAGGGGGAAGGTGAGGAAGAGGAGAAGGAGCCGGAGAACCTGGGCAAGCTGCAGTTCTCACTGGACTACGATTTCCAGGCAAACCAGGTGATGGAGGGGCTGGGACTCGGCTGAGGAGTGGGGTTTGCCCAGGGGAGGATTTGAGAGGAGGACCTTGGAGGCACATGAGGGAAGGGGGAGCTGGGTGCTGTGTCACAGGAAGTCCTGGCCCATGTTGGACTGGAGATGAGCCCTTGGCAGCTGCAGTGCAGGGCCAGGCTGTCTCACTGAGGACTCCTCCGCCCTTCCAGCTCACAGTGGGGATCCTCCAAGCTGCTGAACTGCCAGCTTTAGACATGGGTGGCACCTCAGACCCCTACGTCAAGGTGTTCCTGCTCCCTGACAAGAAGAAAAAATACGAGACCAAAGTGCAGAAGAAGACCCTCAACCCTGCCTTCAACGAGACCTTCACCTTCAAAGTGAGCCCCTACATCCATAACGAGATCTTGTCTCCCACTCCAGTCCTTCCTCCTGGCTGTAGCAGGCCTGTTTGCTGACTCCCTGCTGGGAGTGGCTGGTCCTGGCTCGGGGTCCTCCGAGCCCCTCACAGCCCCCTTGTTGTCCCTTTGTGCAGGTGCCCTACCAGGAGCTGGGTGGGAAGACGCTGGTGATGGCCATCTACGACTTCGATCGCTTCTCCAAGCACGACATCATTGGTGAGGTGAAGGTGCCCATGAACACTGTGGACCTGGGCCAGCCCATCGAGGAGTGGCGGGACCTGCAGAGTGGCGAGAAGGAGGAGGTGAGAGCCAGCCTGAGATGGGGGCTGGCCATGGGGTGAGCTCTGCTTTCAGGGCCACCCCACAGTGCTCAGGGCCACCATCACTGTGGGGTCCTGCCAGGGTACCAGGAATATCCTGGCAGTCATTGCTGGATCTGACCTGTTGTTCCTCTGGGTAAAAATGTTTCTAGAACAAAAAATCAAGACTGTAAAACATCTTGAGTGGGCCTGGCTTGTCCTGGACCCAGTGATCAAACTCTTGTGTTGGTCCACAAGGTGCCAGCTTGTGCCTGGACCGAGCAGGGTTTGGGGGGACCTGTATGTGTGATCGTGTCCCAACACTGGAGTCCCAGGCATTGGCAAGGCTTTAATCTCCCCTCCTTGATCTGCTTGGCAGCCAGAGAAGCTGGGAGATATCTGCATCTCCCTCCGGTACGTGCCCACGGCTGGGAAGCTCACTGTCTGCATCCTGGAGGCCAAGAACCTGAAGAAGATGGATGTTGGGGGCCTCTCAGGTGGGTGTTGCTCAGAGGTAGCCTCTTCCCATCCTCTGTGGGGAAGGACTCTGGGGCCACCTGTCTGGCAGAGCTTGGGAAAACCTCCCAGTGCCTCCTCACGCCTTGGAGGCAGCCTGGTCTGGCTGGGGTGGGAGGAGAGTTGGGCACAGGATGCATCCCTGACTCTTGGGAAGAACGCTTTGAATTTGGTTCCCCTGGTTTGAGCAGGATCAGGATGCTGCAGGACCTGGGTGGTGAAAGTGCTCCTCTGCCATTTGCTCCTGGTCGTGTTCCTCCTTGATCTGGGGGCCAGGAACCTCAGCTGACAGCATGTTCTGTGCTTGAACTGTCTTCCCAACCCCATCCTGGGGCTGAGCTCTGTGCCCAGGGATCCTCAGCTCTCTCCAGATGTGCTTTAACCATGACAAGAGCAGTACCTGCATGGCTGGAAGGATTCAGCTTTATTGTGGGCTTTCCTGCTCCAGAACCAGGGGGGACGGGTCAGAACCCACACAAAGTGACTCACCTGACAGGCCAGCTGTCACTCCCTACAAGGGGGCCCCCAGCACAGAATCCCAGAATCATTACAGTTGGAAAAGACCTCCAGGATCACCAAGTTCAAGCTGTGCCTGATCCCCACCTTGTCACCCAGACCAGAACACTGAGTGCCATGTCCAGGTGTTGCTTGGACAGCTCCATGGATGGGGACTCCACACCTCTCTGTGTAGTTCCAATCCTGTTCCAATCCAGACCATCCTTTCCATAAACAAATTCTTTCTGATGTCCAACCTGAACCTCCCCTGTCTCGATGCCATTTCCTCCTGTCCTGTCCCTGTTCCCTGGAAACAGAACCTGACCCCCCTCCAGCTGCTCCCTCCTGTCAGGGAGTTGTTCAGAGACAGAAGATCTCTCCTGAGCCTCCTTTTCTCCAGGCTGAGCTCCCCAGCTCCCTCAGCCTTTCCTCATGTCTGACTCTCCAGACCCTTCCCCAGTTCTGCTGAATGCAGAAGAGCTCCATATTTTGGCCAGTTGCTCCCACAAATCTTCTCCAGCCTGACCATTTTGTTTTTGGCATCCATCCACAAACCTCACACCACCTTTACTCAGGGCAGTCTCTCCCTCACCCTGGGCTGAGATGTCTCCTGGGACCAGGCCAGCAGTGTCCCCAGGGCACCTCAGTCCTGGCTAATTCCCCATCCTGATCCCCAGATCCCTACGTGAAGATCCATCTGCTGCAGAATGGCAAGAGATTGAAGAAGAAGAAGACCACAGTCAAGAAGAAGACCCTGAACCCCTACTTCAATGAGTCTTTCAGCTTTGAGATCCCCTTTGAGCAGATACAGGTTTGTCTGATGACTCCCCTGGGATGGAACATGTCCTAAAGCTGCCTGAGGCCTTGCCCCAGCCTTCCCAGCAGCCTGAACTGCTCCTGCTGAGCTCCTGGTCTGGTCACCCAGGAGATTCTTCCAGTCCCATCTGGGGCCTGGGCTGATGCTGAGGGCAGCTGTTGCAGGGGCAGAGGTGGGAGGCTGGGCAGAGCCCATGGGAGATGAACCCCCAACCCAGATCATGACTAAAATAGGGTTTTCTCTGCTCCTGATCCTCCAGTGCTCACCCTTAGCATAGCAGGGTGGTCCTAGGAGCGTTTGGAACTCTTGGCCACTGCCTTCTGCTCCTCCATGTCCTGTGCAAGTCCCTGCAGGTGCCCCTTGCCCCTGCCCAGTAGCCCAGAGCTCTTGCCCATCCCCACACCACACTTTGGTGACCTTTCCCAGGTGAATCAGCTCAGGATGAGCTGGGCCCCCACCGGGCTCTGCACTCCTCAGAGAAGAACATGAAGGAAGCAGGGAAGGGGCCCTGCACCAAAATGGGCCACAGTGGGGCTCATCCCTGGAGGATCCCTGGGGCACCATGGAGCTCTCATGGCCACTGTGCCTTTCCCCCCCTCTAAGAAAGGTTTCCTTCTTTAGAAAGTGCAGGTGGTCATCACAGTGCTGGACTACGACAAGCTGGGGAAGAACGAAGCCATCGGCAAGATCTTCACAGGCTTGAACTCCACGGGCACGGAGCTGCGGCACTGGTCTGACATGCTGGCCAACCCCCGGCGGCCCATTGCCCAGTGGCACTCGCTCAAGCCCGAGGAGGAAGTGGATGCAGCTCTTGGGAAAAACAAATAGGCAGCTCTGCCGGCCGGCGCGGCGCTGCGGACAGTTGACCCAGAGCTACTGATACCTCAGTTCTGCAACCTTCCTTTTGGTTTTTTTGTTCTGTTTTAAGCTGAAATGTCCTTTGATACCTCTGGAAGGGTATCCAGGCAGTCCCAGTAGCTTCCAGGGGAAGAGGTTAAAGACATGGATGGTTCTTTTTGTTCTTCAGCATCGCTCCTTTCTGCTGCATGTCCCATTGACTCTGCTTGCCATCCCTTCCCAGTGCAAAGCCACTGGCACACCTGGGACCTTCCCCAGCAGCTGTGTCACCAGTCTGCAGCATTGCTGCCACCATCCTGCCCTTGGGATCGCGTGGGGAACCGTGGAAGGTGATATTGGAGCCTGCTGGTGTGAGATGACCAGACCCACCGTGCTTGGTTGGGGCGTGACCAGTAGTGAGACACAAAAATGGTGCAGAAGACCCTCTGAAGAGACCCAGTGCCTCCCCCTGGCCCTCTCCAAGGAAGGCTGAGTGCCCCTGGCCAGCTCCAGGTTTGGGTTCTCTGAGGAGAGGCTTGCAGGGGCCGTGGATCCTGCTGTGGTGGTGGGGTCAAGCTCTCAGTGCTGCAGCAGGAGCTGTGGAGGCACAGGGAGCCTCGGGAGGGCGGCTCCAAGGAGACACAGGATGAAATGTGGATGCACCAGCACCACCACCAGCATCACCCCCTGTGTTCTGTCCCCAGAGGGGCAGCGCTGGGTGATTTGTGTCTGTGTCCCACCATGCCTGGTGAATCCCATAGACCAAAATGCTTCCATGAGGCGAGAATACAATGAGAGGTCTCCAGATGTGATGGGGGCAGACCCCAGAGCTGCACCACCCCTGGTGGCTCCCCAGAGACCATCCATTGCATGTCCCAGGGCTCAGACCCCTGTGGGCACCCCAGCCTCAGGGCAGCTGGGGGCCGTGGGGAGCTCCAGCCCCAGCACCTGCTGCAGGTGGGGCAGGCAAGAGCAAGCCTGGGACCAGCAAGGCACCAAAGACCCCCATGAGCTGCTACTCCCCACCAGGCCATTGGCTGTTGAACCCACCCTGTCCTGCTCCCCTCAGGGGTATAAGCCATATCTGTGACCCTGACAGTGGCTAAGAGCTTCTCTAGACTGTTTCTCCCATTTCCCAGAAAGGACCCTGAGCTGGAAAGCCAACACAGTTCTCTGCAGCTGGGAAAGGGTCCAGCAGCCCTGCCCAGTTCAGTTCAGTCTGTACTGATGTCAGCTCGTGTCCCTGTCCCAGCTCCAGCTCCACAGCAGCCTCAAGCTCCGCTCCCTTTGGCTTCCTTGGGCTCGGTGCTGGGGCTTCTGGCACCGCAGGAGGGTCGAGCCTCAGGGATGTGCTGGCACTGGGGACACTGCTCTGGGGGGCTGGGACTGTGGTGCAGAGTGTCTGGGTCTGGGGGAAAAGTGCCAAAACTGAGCTCATCCCACTGCTGTCAGAGGCTTTGGCAGCTCCCACAGCTCTGACTTCCCAAAGGAATCCTGGTCCTCTCCAGAGGTGGGACATGATGGGAAAATTGGTGGCAGTTACTGGCTTTGAAACTTGGCTTGGGGGGTTCAAATGGACACAGGGACCAGGCCCTGTCCCTGGAGGGTTGTGCAGCTCTGGCACAGGTCCCCAGGGCAGGACATCTCCATCCATGGCAGGTTTGGGGCTCAGATGGCCAAACTGCAGTGTGGGAAGGGGATGTTGGACAGAGACCTCTAATGACCACCTCTGCCACCACTGTGGCTGCACTTGGCCATGCCCTGGTGGAGGTGGCACTGGGGCCACGCTGGCTCTGCAGGAGTCATCCAGCCAGTGGTCCCTCAGAGCCATTTCCTGCTTTAATTAATTTGTTTTCCTAATGGATGTGTCTGTGCCAATCAAGAGGGTCATGTCCTGCCCCTGTAGCCAAAGGGAGAAGTCATGGGATCATTTAATAATGGGGAGATGGAGGGGAGCTGATGCTGCATGGTCAGGAGCACTGGCAGGACTCAGTCTCATTTTGGGGTCCACCCAGGCATGGGGAGAGTGTGTGTGTGTCTGTGTGTGTGTGTGTGTGTGTGTGGGGTGTGTCTGTGTCTGTGTGTGTTTGTCTGTGTGTGTGTGTGTGTGGGTTTGGGTTTGCCTGACATGGAATAAGTTAAGAGGAGGAATTAGAAAAAGCACTGAAATGCTACTGATTGCAGCCAGCAAATGTGCATGGCCCCACAGCCTTCCCAGGGAAACAGATGGAGGTGTGCACACCTGCACATCACACCTGTACACCTGCACATCACACCTACAACCTGCACACCTGCACATGACACCTGAACACCTGCAACCTGCACATCACACCTGCACTCCCCTCCTATGCGCTCCACTCTGCCCAGCCCCGCCGCATCGGCTGAGGTCTCTCCAGGGGTGTAGATCCCACCTGGCCACT
>NC_031795.1:802389-810183 GCF_001522545.3 Parus major | reverse complement strand
ATTTAATTTTTTTTTTTTTTAATAAAAAAAGGGAAAACCAACCACCATACTGAAGCCATCTGCGCTGCCTCTGACCCCCCTTAGCTGTGTGTAGGTAAATTATATGGAGACATAGCTGTATATACCACGAGCAGTGCATGAGAAGCAGCCACGTAGCAGAAGCAGCATGGCCCCAGCCCGGCACTGCCGTCCCCATCTCCGGCGGCCTCTTCCAAACCTCATCGCTCAGAGCTCTCCACCGCCCTGATATTTTTACCCCCAAATAAAATGAAAATCCCCAATTAAATCATATAAAAGAAGAAAATAATGCCAAGAAGCAAAGCATGCCAAGCCTGGCCCGCCAGCGGAGCGTGAGCTGTCACAGCCGTGTGTGTCGTGTTCCCCTGTTCTCGTCGCGTTTGTCACACGGCCGGGTAGCAGCAACATCGTGGCTTCGGTGTCCTGTGTCGCGTTGGTGCATTTCACCGTCAGAGCAACTTTAGAAGCCATATTAGAGCACGGTGCACCGGGGGGAGCCCCAGGGTGAGCCGTGACCCCTTCCCCCGTGTGTCCCCCCGGTTCCGTGGGTGCCGCAGCTGCCGCCGCCTCCGTGGCCTTGGGTGCCGTCCTGCCGGGCCAGGGGACGGGACAACGCCGGCCGCAGATGTTGGGCTCGACCTGCCGCTGGTGAAAAGGCTTTTTGGAGGAATTTGGGTTATTTCTGCCGTGTCCAGTCGGTGGTTTCTGCTTTGGGCACTTCCCTCTCCTGGCGGCACGGCGGAGCAAACCCAGCTGTGCCACGGAGATGCTCCCGGGGTTAAAAAATGAAGTGAATCCGCGAGTCTTGGCAAGAGGCTCGGGTTCCTTTCCTTTTTTCTCCAGAACGAGGAGGGCGGAGCCGGCCCCGCTGTGCCCCATCCCGGCCCCGCAGCGCTCGGCTCCGGCTGGAGCTGCTTTTAATGCCCCTTCCCCTCGTGTGGACTCCGTCGTTCCGTCTCTGATCGTTTGATGGTTATTTTGTAATGATTTCCGTCTCCTTATTAAAGAAACGAGCTGAAAGGAGCTGGTTCCCTTCTGGTCTTGCTGCTGGGGCTCACGGGGCATCCGCGGGGAGGGGCAGGACCCAGGGCAGTGAGGTGATGGAGGGATGGAAGTGTGGAACCTCACAAGGGTCCGGGTCCCCCAAAACACAAATGATGAAATCATTTAGGTTGGAAATGCCCTCTAAGATGATGGAGTTCAAGCATTAACCCAGCACTGCCACGTTTACCACTAAACCATGTCTGAGGTGTCACATTCACGCACCATTTGAGCACTTCCAGGGATGCCCTGGGCAGCTCTGCCACTGCCTCACAACCTTTTCAGGGAAGAACTTTTCCCCAGTATCCAACCTGAACTTCCTCTGGCACAACTTGAGGCTGTTTCCTCTGCTCCTGTTCCGTGGGAGCAGAGCCCAGCTCCCCCTGGCTGTCCCCTCTCCTGTCAGGGAGTTGTTCAGAGCCAGAAGGTTCCCCTGGACCTCCTTTTCTCCAGGCTGAGCCCCCCAGCCCCCTCTGCCTGATCTCTGGGCAGCCTTGAACCCCAGATAAGCAAGGCCAGAGCAGACATGGGGCACAGGTGGGAAAATACCAAAGGTCCCCAGAGAATTCTTTGCCCCCAGCACAGTCTGGTCTATACAGCCACATTCCTGTTCCACAGGGATCCTGGACACCCCCAGCCCTAACCTAACCTGCACCAACCACCTCTGAAGACTGGAACACTGGAGGTTCCAGCAGGTTCTCAGATGTGACACCACCTCCTGCCTGTGCTGCACTTTGTGCTGACCAAACTTCTGAGCAGAGCAAACAGAGGGCTTGCCCCAGACTGGGAAATAAACCTGATCCCCGTGTGGTGCTGAGGAGGAGATCAGATCCTTTCCTGTTTCACCTTCCCACTGGTGGGTGATTTTCAGGGATGTGCATCCCACTTCCTTCATATCAGCTTCCCTTGTGTTTTGGTTTGGAACAAAAACCAAAGGAGCCTCCCTTGGAATGAAAAATGTAAACTCTTCCCTCTGAATTATTGTAATTTTGAAATCAAGGGGCTCTCAGGCAGAGATCTGGGGATAGCAATAACAGTTCTTTACTAGTGTGTATAACGAGGCACACAAACAACAATAACTACAGCATTAACACCAAAACAGAACCAGGGAGCCCTGACAGCTTTCCCAGTGAGACAGGAAGGGATGGAGGAGAGGCTTTGCTTCACAAAGCCCTGGGGCAGTGCCGGTGCTCCTGCAGGGCTCTGAGGAACACTCAGCTGGAACAGCAGGGATGAGCTGAGATCCCGGCCCGGTGGCTGAGGTGGATCAGCAGCTCCATGGCTCTGCCACGTCCCAGGCCCACAGATGAAGAGGGAGGAAGGAGAAGAAGCAGCAGCAGCTCTGGGTGATGGTGAATTCCCTTCTCCAAACCACGACAGCTCCCAGCAGTGTCCTGCTCTGAAGCTGAGGAAAGCAGCCCAGCCCCAGCTGCCCCTGCCCTCCCCTTCTCCTGCCCCCCTTCCCCTCTGGGCTGAACTCTTTGTGTTTCTCGAGCACCCACCAAGTTCCAGCAGTCAGATTTCTCTCACCACGAGGTGAGACAGAACAAAAGGAAGGACACTTAACCCCCAACACCCTGAAAAGGCACCTGTGTTGCAGCTGCAGAACTTTTGTGCTTTTATGGATGATGAATATGGTCAAGCTAGGAGAATTTTGTGAGAAACAGAGACTTTTAACACAAACAAACTTGGAATTCCAGAAAGATGGAAGCAAAGTCAAAGCTTCTATTTTATCAACTCTTATTTTATTCATTTATAAATACTGTTGTGTTTACAAGCATCATAGCTGTGAATATTATTCCCAAACTTTCAAACACATAATACTTATAATACTATATAACAACAACCAGTAAAACAAATCATTCATCTCAGGGTTTGAAAGGCCACTCAAAGGTTGCATAAAAATACATTCTCTCCCCATCTCGTCAGCCAGTCCTGCTTCTCCAAGGAGTTTATTTACAAAGAGCCATCACCAAACTTGGAGCCACAACAGGTGGGTTCACCCCAAGCAATAAAAATTAACTCACCCCAAGCAATTGCTCAGAAAAAAAATCTCACGTTCCCCAAGGGAGACCACGTCTGGCAAATGCTCTGATTCCAAGAGGGATCAATTTTAAAACCTATTTGCTCTGCACCCTGTCCCAAGCACAGGGTTTGAGGTGTCCTGTGTGTCACCTCCTCAGTGCACTGGTTATGTCAGGCATGAAGTGAGACAAAAGAAAATCCATTCTCAAGAATTTGGTTTGCAGTTGGGACGTCACGAGGAGACGCTTTGGCTGCTCAGGGACACTGAGCTGTGGGGCCCAGGGCTCGGGAGGATCCAGTGCTAAGCAGACACTTCAGCTGAAGTGGTTTGGCTTTGCAAGGTGCCACTCAGAAGAAGGAGCCTCCCACAGCCTTCCCACCCTGATCCTTGGGAAAAAGCACAGTGAGTGTCCTGGTAGGAAGGGGCAAAACATCAGTGTGGGATGGATTTGTCAGATTGGGCTGAACCCTCTCCCTAAAACAGACACCAGGCTTGCTGCTGCCAGGAACCTCCTGTGAGAAGAACAGGATCTTTACTCCAAACTCTCCTCCTCCTCCTGCCCAGCTGGGGAGCGTCTCCTCCTCCACGTGGCACAGAAGGGACCAGGCTCCTGATCCCCGATCTCCTGAGCAGAGCCAGAGCCAGAGCCAGAGGGAGGAGTGGGTCACCAAGAGAGAAAACATCAAGAACAGCAAAAGTACTCACATGAAGAGTGCACCAAGAGGGAACAGCGTGCAGGGGAAGCATTGACTGGATCTCAAGACTTAAAGCTGTTAAATAGAGCAAGGTTAAAATCAAGGAATATAAAAAGGATGCCTGGCTTAGGCAGTGCTCTGCAGAAACCCTGATGCCTTTACCAGCTTTGGTCTCTTCCTCCCAAAGCTCAGCAGCAGAGGAAGGGCCTCAGAAATGATGCCTCAGCTGCACAAATGGCTCCACCAGCTGAAGAGCAACTTGTGGTCAGAGCTGCCTGGGGAAAACTGGAAGCTCCAGGAAGAGCAAGAGAGGTGGAAACAGGCAGGACAGGGAGGGGAAGGGGGGAAAATGGAGAATTAGAGGGAAAAAAAAAACAAACAAGGAGAGCAAACCCCAGGGAGAAGAAAACAGAGATGCTTTCTGAGGCAATAAGCAGCAGAAGGTTTGAAAAAGCCCAGGATTGCCTGACAGAGTTAAGTTTTACCCTGTTGAGCAAGCTCAAGTATTCTGCTCATGTTCAAGTATCTCATCTCTCTGGCAGTGGAGAGTCCCCCCAGCCAGAGCCAGCAGAGCTGCTCAGGAACGTGGTAGAGCTGCTCCATGGCCACCTCCAGGTTCAGTGACCAAGAACTGCTGCCCTTGGCCAGAGCCTGGGGAGCTGAAGGACAAAGGGGATTAAAGGACAGATATGGAAGGATTTAAATGGGAAAATGTTTTGGATCCAGCAGGATGTCTATGGGAGGGGAGATATTGTTTGAGAGGAGTCTGTTAATGGGAAGCTCAACAGACCTGATGATGTCCCACAGCACGGAGAGAGAAGCCAATGTAAAAATGCCCATGGCAGAGAACAATTCCAAACTGTTCAGAGTGCATGTAAGGTTAAAGAGGAGCATTTCTGGAGGTTTCCTTCAAGACCAAAACTTATCACAAGTTTTTAACAGGTCAGAATAATTTCATCATGGTGATTCAGTCACCAGCAGCTCCTTGTCCCTCTGACACACCCTGACCTTTCCAAGGTGTGGGGGACAGGATGCTGCCATTCTCCCTCTACAAATCCTGCTTCAAATCAAACAGGGAGACCCAAAGTACCAGACCAGGCTCTGCCATGGGGCTTTGCCTGCAGGGAGGCAGCAGGAAATGTCCCAGATGGCTCTTGGGAAGGGGAGGCTGGCTTCTGGCATGGGCACAGTTCCCTGAAAGGTGATTTATGCTCACACACAGGTGAGAGCAGCAGAAGACCTGTAGGGTTCAAATTTGTCCTTCAGCAAGCTCAGCAAGTGCCTGGGATGTATCCTGTCCCAGGAACAAGAGTCCAGTTGGCAACTGGATGCTCCCAACCACAGAGACAGGAGCCCTGGAAGGACACAACGTGACACAGGATCAGCCAGGGGTAAAGGGAGGGTGAGGGATGAGGGTCTGACACCGAGTGTCAGCACTGATGTTACTGAACAAGTTCAAAATCTTAAACAGAAGACTCAGTCTAGTGGGGCAAGAGGAGAAGGTCTCTGCAAAAGAGCTCATCAGCCTGTGACAAACATGAGCTCTGGTGGCTTTAAAAGCATCACATTGAACCAGAGTCCCACGTCTCAGTGGGCTGATGCACATCCCCAGAGTCCCAGCCCATGTTCACATTTCCCACCTGCAAAGGGCCTGGATATGCTGGGCTAAGTTCTTCAGATGTCACATTTTACAGCAAGAGCTTCCCACCCCAGGTCCAAGTCCAAAACCAAACACTGAGCTTCTGGAAGAAGTTTTGGCAGCTCAAACCCAGTCCTCACATTTCTCCCTTGAATAAAATGTCCGAGATACCACAACATGCATAAATTAAAAAAACAAAAATGGCAGGGGGTGTTTTGGGGGGGAATTGGGGTGAAAAGGGAATGTACAGCAATGGGCAGGGCAAGGCAGGTGTGACATTGATCCCAGGGCTGAAACGTTTGCTGTACGTGACGGGAAGGAAAGGGAAGGGCTCGGTGCTGGGGTTGGCAGCTGGTGTAGGACACCCCTCCTTGTCCTGCCTTTGCTCAGGATTCCTATTTGGAGAGTTTGCTGATGACACGAATAAGGGCTCCGTTCTCATCCTTCAGCCTTTGGTTGTCTGACTTCAGCTCTGTCAAAATCTGCAGAGAGACAAAGACAAGGCAGGATCAGAGGGGCTCGGGGGGCAGAGGGGACATGGCACCCCCTCCACCCAGCACAGTTCCAGGGCTCTGCAGCACCTCCAGAGCTTTGAGAAGCTGCCTGCCAGGCAAGAGGGGTGAGAGGGGCCTCGAGCACAGCGCTGAGCCAGGGAGGGAGCCCCTGGTGCAAAGCAAGGCCACAGCCCCAGCAGCAGCTCAGCACCAGGCTGGCAGGGCAGGAACCATTTCTGGGTTCTTTCACCCCAAACCTGTGCCCAGAGGCTGAATACAGCCCCACCAGACAACAGCAAAGCTGCTTTTCCTGATATGCTTTTTCCATTTTGCCAGAAGGGAAACCAAAGGTCTGCAATCTTCATTTGGGACTGCACCTTGCCAGATTATCTTTAGAATACCCCCAAATCTCCTTGGGACCCCACAGATGTGTAACACAGTCACAGGTGCCAAGGCCAGAGGACTGGTAGAACACAGTGACAACTGGGGATACCTCCTGGGTGCTCAAAGTGAGGTTGCAGCACAGACAAAACCCTTTGGAAACAGAAGAAAGAGCTTCCACAGGTCCCTTCCAGCATTTCCCACTGGCACAAACCCTGCTGACTCCCTGTGCTGCAGGGAGTGACCTCCTGTGGGCTGTTCCAGCTGCTGGGCACCAGGAGACCCCCTGCTCCTGTCTGGGGTGTGACACACAAGGGGTCACTCCCACCACGGGTGATCACAGGGGCACCCAGGGTGGGATCACACACATGGTACCTGTGTGAGCTCCATTTCTGCCTGCCAAGGAGCATCTTGGAGGAATTCCCTCCAATTAAAATTCTGCACTGAATCTCCTCCTAAGCTGCTCTGAGCACAGTGTTCTGCCACCCTCCCCCTGCAGTCCCTCCATGGTCACCAGCTCTGAGTGTGGGCAGCTCCTGGAGCAGAACCAGCTCCCAGCAGAGCAATTCCCTGCCCTGGCTGGGCCCCAACAGACCCAGCTCCATCCCTGGTGGTGGATGTTTCAGGTGGGAGGAGGGATGTTGTGGAAAGGGTAAATCCTTGTGCTGGGTTGGCCAGTGATGCTGAGTGTGCCTCCCTGGACCCAGTGCTGGTGTGTCACCATGGCTGGGCTGTCACCACAACAGCACAATGGCTCCTTGTGCCATTCCTCATGGCCAAAGAAGAGGAATCACCATCACCAAAGTGATCAGGAGCTCACAGACACAGCAGAGCCCCCTGCACTCCTCTGTTTCCTCCTGAGCTTCGCCTGCTGGTGCCTCCCAGCTCATCCCAGGCAGTCCTGTCAGGCCCCTGTCTCTGCCTGGGGCAGCTCTGCAGTGCCCATTGCTGGGATAAAGGACATGTGAGGTCCTGACACTTGTTTTGGTAGTGAGAATGTGTCACAGGTTCCCAGGAACTCCAGCAGAGAGAACACCCCAGTGCCAGGGCTCAGCTGGAGCCTGGCTGGGCTCTGCCTCACAGGGGGATTTGTGTGACCTGTGTCCCTTATCTGAAACTGAAGGAGTGTGAGAACATGTGGAATAAATGCCTCTGGACACGTTTCCTGCTCATAACCTCGCTCCACCAGTGCCCAGAGAGGCTTCCTGAAAGCTACACATCAGCCTCACACAACACAAGGTGAGGGTGCTCCTCCCTTCCAGGGAAATCAGCCTCAGGTCAGGTGAAATGAAGCCCAGGGGAACAGGCTGGAAGGGCTGGAAGTTTCCAGAACATTTACAGATGTCCCACAGGAATGGTGACGTGGCCCAGCCCAGGGAATGGCAGGGCTGAGTTACCTGGGACACCTGGGCTCCTCAGAAATAATGTGGGCTCAGGAAAATGAGATTGACTGGAAAGAGCAGGTACATCTGGCAGAGCTTAAACCAGTACATCACTGGT
>NC_031795.1:798143-802204 GCF_001522545.3 Parus major | reverse complement strand
ATCACTATTAAACCAGTACATCCCTATTAAACCAGTACATCACTGGTAAACCAGTAGATCACTATTAAACCAGTAGATCACTGGTTAACCAGTAGATCACTATTAAACCAGTACATCACTGGTTAACCAGTACATCACTATTAAACCAGTACATCACTGGTTAACCTGTACATCACTGTTTAACCAGTAGATGACTATTAAACCAGTACATCACTGGTTAACCTGTACATCACTGGTTAACCAGTAAATGACTATTAAACCAGTACATCACTGGTAAACCAGTAGATCACTATTAAACCAGTAGATCACTGTTAAACCAGTCCCTCCCTGCACAGCTGTGGTGGCACAGACACCACTGAGGCACAGTTCACTCCTTCCAGCACCATCCTGTGCCAGGCCCATTAAAAGAGCTGCAATCAGCCAGCAGAGCTCAGCCCATGGCTCTGCCCTGCTGCAGGGGAGGAGGGGAGGATGAAGCTCAGCCAGGCCACAGGGAGGATGGAGGGACACAGATAACATGGACATGTCCTGGGAGCAGCAGAGCTGACTTGCACTTTGTGAAACTTCAGCTGAGTCTGGAAATAATTCTGCCCAATTTTCCCTCTCAGATCTCAAGGCATGAGGGGAAGGAGAATGAATTAAACTCACGGTGGATGAGGAGAAATGAGGCAGGGTCAGGTTGGAGGACAGTTCCACAGATTAAAACCAGAAAGGCTGGGAGATCCTCTCACTGACCATCTGCCTGACCCAGGGCACACAACATGACACCCAACTCTCCCAGCCCTTGTGTGGGCTTGAGCTGAGACTCCTGCAAAGGGGAAGCCACAATTCCCCTGATTAGTTTGTTTCTATGGTTAATCAGCCTTGATATAATTTGTGTGCTAAGAATAGATTTTTTTTATTCTGTGGTGCCACTTCCAGCCCACAAGAGCACATGACTTCTTGTGTCTGAAGGGATATGAATATCCCTCTTTACCTGCAAAGGACAGGTAGGGCCCCAAGAAAGGAACATCTACAGCTTTATTTTAGCACTGAACCAATGAAGTAGCAGGAGGAGATATAATTTAACTGTGTGATGTGTGAGGGCAAAGCTTAAGGAAGATGCATCCTTGGGTTACAAACATGAATTGTCCTGCACTGGATTTAAAACAGAGGATGAAATCAGAGCACTCCTGGTCTGGCTCCTGCTGCATCCCCCACCCTGTGCCAGCCCACAGCAGGCAGGGTGGGGTGCTGAGCCTGTGCACTCAAAAATTCCAGTTTAAAATAAGGAAATGAGCTTGTCCTTTTTGTTCAAGTGACCAAGAAAACCTTCTGAGGACAGCTCAGTTTGTAGTTTTTCTAAAAATCCTCTTTCTGTCTAAAATGTTCGCTTTTCACAACTTCCTTGAAAATTTCCTGACTTTGGATAATGTGATTTTCTGAGTGCCAGCTTCTCCCTGAACTAAGTCCAACTAAAAAGAATTCTATTACATGTAGCATAAAGCACCTATGTTCAAGTGCTGAAGGCCAGGCTGGAGAGGGCTTGGAGCGACCTGTGACAGAGGGAGGTGTCTCTGCCCATGGCAGGGGTGGAATGAGATGAACTTTAAAGCCCCTTCCAACACAAACCATTCTGTGGGTCTGTCTGAAGGCAAAGTACCAGGCAAGGAGGTGCTGGCACTGCCAAGCCACCCCAAAGCCATTCCCCAGTGCCAAGCTAGCAAGGGCAGCAGCATCTCCAAGCAGAGCAGGAGGCAGCGGGGTGAGCAGAGCCCTGCCGTGGCAGCAGCACCAAGCTCGCAGAGTTTGGACATCCTCTGGCACAAGCTTTTGAGCCATGAGCTTCACCAGACAGCCTGGAGTGCAGGGAGAGAGCGAGAAGTGCCTGGACCTGCCTGGAAGATGGAAGAGGGAGGCAAGATGAGCCGGAGGGAAAGCAGCTACAGCTCCTCTGATTCCGAGGGCTTGGCAGGCAGAGAAAGTCTGGCCACCACCCGGGTCAGAGCCCTGTTCTCAGCCAGCAGCTGCTCGTTCATCTGCCTCAGAGTGTGAATCTGTTTGAGCTGGTGGAGATTCTGCAGAGAGTGAGAGGAGTGGACAGAGAAACAGAAAACATCACGGAAATGAATGGACACAGAAATGGGAGTTTAGTCCATTGGCAGTGAAAGGAAAAAAGAGAATAAAAGAAATTAGTAGCAGTGAGTTCTGGATGGGGAAAGCCTGACAACACAACAAGGATATTTTGGGAATCAAATCCTTTCTCCAGGACCCCCCAGTCTTAAAAAGGTCAAATATAGGGATTTCCCACCACAAAGCAGGATTATATTCTAGTTTACCCAGACAGCCCTGGGACTTGGGAACTGCTGGGAGACCTATCACCAGTGACTTAACACCTAACAGGCTCTGAAAGCACTGCTGGGAACTGAGAGTTTCTTTAAAACTCCTTTTCTTTGTGTATCTCTAAAAGCCAAAGCAGCTGTGTGGAGCAAAGAGCAATCAGAGCTTCCTGGAAGATCCCAAAGGCACAAACTGAAGCACCTGAAAGTGTCACTGTCCCACAGCAGATCACTGAGACAGTGATTGTGTCCCTCATCTTTGAGTGATGCTCTTGGGGCTCAGTCCTGCCAAAACCTCTGGGCTTTGGGGTGTTCCTCATCCCTGCCCAGATTTAACTTTTCTCTGTTACAGGGCTCAATTTATCTCTGACTTTCAGAGGAACAATTCTGAACCTTAAACTGGGAGATGCTCTCATTCAGACTCCTCCTCCTGAAATGAGCAGAGCGGGGATGTGCCTGGAGGACATTCCTGGTGACAAAGGCAATGAGGGGCACAGGACAGGGCAGGGATCAGGCCCCACACTGGGGCTTGCACAGGAACAAACTGGACATGGGTACAAACTGTGTGTGGGCACAAACTGGGGCTTGCACAGGTACAGCAATGGGGGTAGGGAACAGAAGAGCCATGAGGAAGCAGAACAGGGAAATGGTCCAAGCCATGCAGACATCCCAGTGCCACAAGGATGGCACTGTCCCCAGTAATGCCAAAGTGAATTAATGTGCTGGACATTTTCACCACTGCAGGTGTCAGGAGATGCCAGGAGCTGTGGAGCTGCTTCCTGAGTGGCCTCTCTGCCCTCCTTCCTCCCGAGAGCTCGGACAGCTGGGCCACAGGAACGAGAACCCCTCCTCAGCAAGAACCCATCCTGCATGATGGAGGGAGCCCCAACACTGGGCAGGGGCAGGCAGGAAACATCCACAAGAAGAGCTGTAAGTTCAAGTGACAAAATCCCTGTCCCAAACCTCAGCAGTCCCACAAAACACCATATTTCTCCCATGTCCTCTTACTTGTGGGCTTGCAGTGGCAGAAGAGGACAAAGGGAAGGGTCTGTGGGGAAGGGGGTTCCTTTCTACTGTTTCATTAGCAGAAAGCACTCAAAGGGAGGTGCTGTCTGTCCTGAACAAGGAGCACCATGAAAGAATGTACTGTGACACAGTGATTGTCTACCCAACCTGCACTACTCAGGCTGCCCAGAGCAGCTGTGGCTGCCCCATCCCTGGGAGTGTCCAAGACCAGGTTGGACAGGGCTTGGAGCAGTCTGGGATAGCTGAAAGTGCCCATGGACTGGAATGAGAAGGGCACCTTCCAACCCAAACCAGTCTGGGATTCTGTGATGACCCAGGGCTGGCTGCAGATGGCAAGGAATCTGCTGTGTGCACATTTTGTTCTAGGGCTCATTCCTGTACAAAACTGGAGAACTCTGTGTACCCCCCAACCATCAGCTCCATTCTCAGCTCCCAAAAACACTACATTTACTCTCCATGATGGAATGACCTGTTTGAAAAGCTTTGCAAAACCAAGGGAAGCAAGACAGGAGGGCAGGGAGGCAGCAAAGGACGGGGTTTGAGCCCCTGAGATCATCGAACTGACAGAGCAGCTCCTTGGACACACAAATGCAGTTCTGACACTGGATAAATCAATGGATCCCAAGACAGAGTTACAGCCAACAAACCACAGGAAAGCTGCTGAGTGACACCTCAGCAGCAAGATCTCTGCTCACCATATCCCATCATCCATCCATC
>NC_031795.1:771987-796838 GCF_001522545.3 Parus major | reverse complement strand
TTGGGGTGTCTGTGCAGGGCAGGGGTTGGACAGTGAGTCCCTTTCAATTCAGGATATTCCATGATTTTGTAACACACAGATAATAAAGATCCTGTTTTATCACAGGGCTCAGAGCTGGCAGAAAACACCTACTATACACAGGAGGGGCATCGTGCTATGCTGCATCGTGGTGCAAAGGACTCTGATAATTTCAGAGATCACCTTTGTTCTTCCACACCAGCACAGCACAGAACCTCAGCATGGTCCCATCAGCTGCTGCTCAGCCTCCACACCCTGCACAGCCCACAGAAAAGATCATTTATGTAAAAATGTGTGGATGCAGTAGGTAGGCCAGGCTCAGGTTTATGCACCAAATCCAGCAAAGGCTGGGAAGCTGGGACTGAAGCCAAGGGCAAAGAGCAGGATCTGGACGACACCGCTGTGATTGCTTATCACTCTGCTTGATACTTGGCTTAGCAAAAGCAGGTTTCTCCACTCTCTGAACCTGCCTTCAATTAATGGATTTTGTGCCTGCAACATGAAATAAAAATGCCCAGAGCCTGCCCGATGGCTGAGGCCAGGAGCTGCAGCACTGCTATGGAATAAAGGAGCTTCTGTGACCTTCAAGAACAATTGCTGTGTTAAGTTGGGACCTCAGGCACTTGGCACTGAATTCAACTCAGTGCAAATGTTAATTTTCTTTCTCCTGCCTCAGCCAAGGTTCTGGATCTCCATTTGAAGTGTGCAGTCACTCAGGGAAATGCTGCACTGCTCTTGCTTGGACCATGAGCAGGTCTGAGGAGCAGCTCTGCAGAGCAGCTCTGCCACCAAGGTTCTTGAGGTTACCAAGCCTGTCTTGCTCCTCTTCACTTCTCTGTGGCTTTGGTAGCAGGGGTCACTCTCCAGACAGGAACAATTCCTTCAAACACAGCCCAAAGTACACTCCTGTCAGCTCTGCCTCCTCTTCCTCAGAGGTCAGCTGCAAGGAGAGGACAGCCCTGGCCAGGACATCTGATGTGCACAACTGGACACAGACACCCCTGGATCCAACAGCTGGACGTGAGTCTTGCTGGATTCAAAGATCAGTGGGAAGAATTCCCACAAACAACCTGAGGCCTAATGACCTGACAGGTTTGGTTGTTTCCACTTGCTGCTCTCCACATTAAAGGAAATCGGATTTGCATTTTCCTTCACAATTCCTAACTTATTCCTTCTCCTCCTGCAAAACAGCTACTCAGGTAGCAGTACTCTTGTTCAAGGAGCAAGAATGAAAGCCCAACCAGAATTAGTAGGTTCTTTCCTGACTCATCTCCTGCATTAGTGACTAAGAGGGATGCTCTGCAGAGGTTATCTCCTTCCAGGCAAACACAGCAGGGCTCTTTCTCCCATTTCAAGGCACCATGAAAGGGGACACAACAGTTTCCTTTTGGAAAGGTCCAATTCAATGCTTCTTCCTTCAGAGATTTTATATTCCTTTTTTTCTTTGAGTAGCTGTCAAACAAGACATGTCACAGTGCCCTCAGGTACTCACTACATGCTTAAGGTTTTGTAAAAACTAGTAAAAATGTAGTAGCACCTCAGAAAAGAGATTTTCTGACTTTTTGTCTGTTTGTTCTACTGACAAAAGGCTGCTTTGGTTGTCTTAAGCAGCAAGAACAGGCAGAGCAGAGTCAGCAGCACTCTCAAGGACCTGAAACTCTTTTTCAGCTGAACCACAGGTTCCTTCAGCTCGTGTCTCTTGAGAACATCCAACCTCCAGCAGCGCTTCTCCTTCTGCACCACCTTGGCTTCCCCGGCTCTGCAGCTCCAGCCTGAGCTGGAACTCTCTGCCTGTGTCCATCACACCCTACAGCCACCTTCCCACATGAACTGCTTGCCAGAGCAGGATGTTTCCAAACTGAGGCCACTAGAGGCCACCACATTGTCTTCTTACTCCATGGGCTGAATTGCAGGTTTGCAGTGATCTGCAGAGCTGAAGGACCAACACAAACTGCTCATGCCTGTATTTCTCCTGGAGACCACAATTCTGTAATTACAGGAAGCCTCTGTGCAGTTAAAGTTTGCTACCTGCTCACTGAACAAAGAGTTTGGAATTTAGACATATTCAATCCTTCTCCTCCTGGCTCACACATCCACACTTATTTTCTCCTCTCTCAGAGGACAAGAGCCTTTACAGCAAGAATCCACCCCATCATTGTGTTACTCATTGCAGCAGAAGATGCAGCACAAGCCGATGGTGCTTTCAAAGCTGTGTGCTTGGTAGAAACACAAAGCTTCAAACAGAAACAGAGCTGGAACCTCCTCCAGGGTGGCAGCAAGTCATTTCTGTCAGAGCCAGGTGCCAGGAGAGCTCTCTCTCTCTCAGGTGGGTCCTTCCAGGCTTGGTCCCACCTGCTGATGTTGAAAGGGAAGGAAAGCACCGGGCAGAGCAAAGGGGACACTCACTCTGTGAACACACAGCGTAATGTGACGCAGCACTGCCAAACTGGGGTGAGGCTTTAGGGCTGTGGAGGCAGCCAGACACTGCCTGGGCTCTGCAGGGCTCCCCTCACAGGCACAACCATCCTTGAAGCCACGCCACGGGAGCGAGAACGCGCCGGAACACCAGCGGCCATGGCTCGTGACAGGAAGCCATGCTGCACATCCCATCAGGAAGCAAATTCCCCTTTGCTGGAATCCTCCCTGGCTGCTGTGGCCTCCCAGTGCCATGCTTTGGTAAGGGAGTACAGGAACACAACCACTCTGTGTTTTATCCTGGCCAGTGTGCGTGAGCTCAAAAGCCAGTTTGTGTTCTTACCCATCCGGAGAGAACCTCAGCGCCTTAACCTGGGCTGCAGGCTAGTCAGAGCACAGGGGGTCAGCACACTGCAACTCAGCGATGCCACAAAAGGTTAGTTTGGGAAGGCTTTAAGGAGAACAGCTTTCACCATTCTCAGATCAAACAGCAGAACAAATCAAACATAGGAGCAATCAGATGAATGAGAACAGGACAGTTTATTAGCATTTCATGTTTGGAGAACAGGGCTGTTAAAGCAAGTTCTGACTGCAGAAAGGAAAATGAGATCCTTCCTATGGACACCTTTACCATCCTCCTCCTGGGTGACAATCCCCAAAGACATGAATACAAAGCATAAAAAATGGAATAGACACAGTGAAGATTATTTCTTACCTTCATTTCCTCCTCCATTTCAGAGAGTTTCCGCTCAAGGGCTCGCTTCTCCTGTTTACAAGGATTCATAACAAACAAGGATTTAGAAGAAAAATTTATAGTATTTTTTTTTTAAAGAAAAATAAGAGTCTTGTGTTTCTCTAGCAGCATTCCCTGTATCCCAAGAGTATCCCAAAGGAAGGCAGAGGTTACAACCAGGAGCTGATCAGATGGGACAGGGCAGCTGGCAAATCAGCAGGGATATAAGCTGGGTCTGTTTGGGCAAATCACAAGCTCTACTCATACCTCTAATGAAATTATTGCCCATTTTCAGTGATCCCAGCTCTCAGGAGTTGCTGATGTAATGTGATTTTGAGCTCTGTAGGTGAAGCCATGGATTTACTTACACTTCACTAAAGGTGGCAATGAGAAAAGTCACTGAGCTGCTCAAATAAGAAACAGAACAAGGAAATTCCCTGCCTGGAAATCCTGTTTCTCTCAGATAATCCAGGCCTGCAAAGCTGACTGCTTCCAATGCATTTTGGAAAGTGATGATTAGACTCTGCCATGTGAGTGGCCTCAGCTAAGTCTGTGCCAAGGAGGGGAGATCTGGACTCCTTCAGTGATTTTGCCAACATGAAAGGGGTCAAACTGCTCCAGGGACATGCCCTGAGAAGGGGGAAGTGGGAAACATGCATCAAGAAGATTTGCACTCTCTGCCCTGCTCCTCTGCCCTATGCAAAGAGCCATGAGGCCAGGAGAGTGAGGAAAAGGCAGCTTCTGGTTGTGCTGTGGATGATGAGTTCTGGGTCACTTTTTGCCCACAGCGTGGTTCATCCAGGGATTCACTGGTGTAAAATGCATGAGCCATCCTGGAAACAGTTAATGAATCCTCACTGAGAACAGCTGGACATGTTTTTACTTTCTAACTCACAATTTGTGGCTCTTGTGATCCTAATTCTACAGAAGTTATATACAGCATGTTGCCTTGACTTCAACAAGGCCAAGGTCAAGGTCCTGTCCCTGGGCTGGGGCAATCCTTGGTATCAACCCAGGCTGGGGGGGATTGATGAAGGCATTGATTGAGAGCAGCCCTTCCAGGATGTTGCTTTGTTCCCCCACCACCCAAACCAGTCTTTATTTGTAAGGATTGAGAATGTTTTAAAGAATGATGGACCAACAGTCCCTCAGTGTGATACAATCCACTGGTCCTCAGCTGCTCAGAATAAAAGAGAGGAATCAGAACGAAGCTGATGTGCAAAGAGAGCAGCAGTCTCAGGCCCTGCAAAGGTCAGAACACATTGTGCAATGCTCCTCAAGGCAAAAATACAACTTATCTTTTAATTAATGCTTCCCTTCTAGAAATGACTGCCCTGCACAGCAACATGAGGCTGTGACTCAGAAGAAAGCAGAGACACGTACCCTCTTCTCCATCTCCAGCATGCTGGACCGGTCAGAAGTTTTCTCCTGTTTCTGCTTTGGAAATTAAAAATAGAAAGTGATTAAACCCAAGAGCACTCACAGGGTGCTGCACAAAGGCCAAGACAGCACAGATGCTCCTGCTTGGGATGCAACAAGTCGATTTACAAAATTACTTGCTTATTTCTGTCTCCTCTATGGCACCTTCCTCCCAAAAACACCTTTCCAGGAGCTTCCCTCCCTCTCCCATTCTGGAACAAGTGTTGCTTTGTCATGGCCAGTGCTGTTTCTCCAGTCAGGACCTCCATTTTTCCTTACCTGGGTTGCTTTTTCCAACTTTGCTTTGATGTCAGCCAGCTCAAGCTGGGCTTCTTGCAGCTTTGACTTCAGCTTTTGATTTTCAGACAGGGCACTCTCGTATAACTGAAATGCAAAACAAGAGCTCAATTAATCAATCAGGCTGCTCCTGGTTAATTAACCCCATCCTGCCACGTTGCTCTGAGCAGACCTGTGCCCTTAGCACTGAGCTGAGGGGTTCACTTTACTCCCACACATCAAGAGATGAGAAGGGAAAACAAAACCAACTTGGATGCTTTACTTAAGTTTTCATAATTCATGAATTAGAAATAAGAAAACAGCTGTTGAATTTTGTAGGGAGTTTGAGCACAGTCAAGAGGCCAAAAAAGGGACAGTTTTAATTTAGGTAATTCTTTACTCACAGGATGGTGAGGCCCTGGCACAGGGTGCCCAGAGCAGCTGTGGCTGCCCCATCCCTGGAAGTGTCCAGGTGCAGGTTGGGCAGGGCTTGGAGCAAACTGGGATAGGTGAAGGTGTCCCTGCCATGGCAGGGGTGGAATGGGATGAGCTTTAATGTCCCTTCCAACCCAAACACTGGATCCTTTGATACAGAAAATCAACATAAACATCTTCTCTTTCCTTCCACTGATTCTTGGGGCTGCTTTCTGCACAGCAGGCTGGTTCTGTGGTGTGTGCAGTGACAATAAGAAGTTTAAAAGAATCCTACTTTCTTGTAGTCCCTGTTGCTCTCGTCGTCAGCCCGGCTGCTGAGGGCGGCGAGCCGGCTCTCCCTGCGGCTGTAGGCACTGGAGCGGGCCGAGGCGCGGTCGCTGTACGACGACTCACTCGTGCTGGGGTTTGGAGCTGCTTCCAACCTGAAACAGGAGGAAAATCCAGCACTGTGGAGCTGTGGAACCTTGAATCAGCCAGCACAGGTTGGGACTGCAGCTGTGCAGAGCCAGGGCTCTGGGAGAGCCGTCCGCCCGGCCCTGAGGATTGCTGCCCAAAACCTGGCAAAAACACCACTGCAACAACTGGAAAAACATCCCAGGGTACCAGCCCAGCCTCCCTTGGCCACTGACTTCCCATGGACCTCTCATCTCCATGGGGGGAACCAGCTCTGTTCTCAGAGGGCACTGAGGTAAATAGTCTGGGGAGTAAAGAACAGAATCAAACTGGTGCCACATCTGAGCTCAGGAAAGGACCACAGAGCCAGTACTAGACTGGATTTGAAGCACAGGGAATCCTCAAAGCCATACAAAAACTGCCAATAAATATTACACAGAGAAAAAAGAAAGAAAAAAAGTAAATTCTTACCTGGAAAGTCTCTCATGCTGAAGGAAAAAAAAAAAAAAAAAAAAGAAAGAAAAAGGTAATTAGTAATGAGGAGAATCAAATGTTCAATACAAAAACTGCAGAGCTTCCAGGCAGCAGCAATTTCCCACCTCAGATGCCAGAACCCAGCTCATGCCAGGCTACACAGAAATTTCCCAGCCCAAACTGGGAATCTCCAATCTCTGCCTGAGATGAAATGATTCAGCTCCTCTGAAGCATTTATTTTGCTCACCTAAAAAATCCTGAATTTTGCTGTTCAAATCCCCTTTTCCAGAACTGAAATGCCTTCCCTGGAATCCAACCTAATCTATTTTTTTCCCTTTTCCAATGAAGTTATTCTTCCTGCCTATGATCACTGTGCTGTGTGTGTATGTGGGTGAGGGGGATTTACAGACACAGGGATCTCCCAGTGTTTGTGCAGAACTGGAGAAAATCTCAAACCCTCTTCTCCCCATGGGCAGGCACCGTGACAGAGACACAACAGCAGCTGCAGGGGAAGGAGAACACCCTGACAGCAGGGTGGTTAAAGCCTGTGCTCTTCATTCCCCATCAACACCCAAACCCCTGCTGAGCTGTCCTCAGCTGCCTCTGGACATTGAGGGGCTGAGAAGGGAACAGAGCTGGAGCCCCAGGAGCAGCTGAGGGACCTGGCGGGGCTCAGCCTGGAGAAAAGGAGGCTCAGGGGGACCTGGCTCTGCTCCCAGGGGACAGGACACAAGGAAAAGCCTCAGGGGAGGTTCACATTAGGTACATATTAAGGAAAATTTCCTCCTTGAAAGGGTGCTCAGGCCCTGGCACAGGTTGTCCAGGGCAATGGTGGAGCCCCACTCCCTGGAAATGTTAAAAAATGTATAGGTGTAACACCTGGGACATGGTTTAGTGGTTAACATGGCAAAGTGGGGAAACTTTGGGCTCAATGATCTTAGAGGGCTTTTCCAACTTATTAATTCCATGATTCCATGAATATCCTACAGAGGCTGGATGTGGTAAATCACCATTTCAGTAAAATTGTCTGGATTGAACAGTTCCTTCCTACAATTGCATAAATCCAGTGGTGATGGCATCACTGTCCTGCAGGCCATGCCACACTGACAGTCACCTCCTCCACGAGGTTTCTGTCTGACAGACATTTACTCAAATTCCAGGTACATTCCAGCTCTTTATGGTGCCTTGAACTGGGCTGAGTCCAGTATTCCTGTGCTGGTTTATCAGTGGCATCACTGTTCTGAGTGAGCACAAACCTCCCACAGGCACTTCCAGCCAATTCCCTTCGCTCTCTTTAACAGAGTCAACACAAAGAACATCACAGAGCAGCTGAGGGCTCAGGCTTTTAGTGCCCTGACATGCTGCTGCTGCTTGTGCTCAGTCACACCAGTAAATCCAGTGCCAAGGCCTTGCTGGGAATTTGCTGCCTGGCTGGCAACTCTGCTGCTTGAAGACTTCAGAGCACCCTCTCCCAGCTGGCACCCAGACAATCCTGGGATGCTGGGCAGGGATCTGGGAGCCCAGCCCATGGAGAGAGGAGTCACCCAGTACAGGAGGGTGGACAAGTGACCTGGCCAGCTCTCCACTCAAGGCCAGAGGAGCTCAGGGCAGGTCCCAGAGCATCCTGCCCTGCCCTGCTGGCCAGGACACGGTGACCAATTACCTGCCCTTGGCTGCTGGGGCTTGAATTCATCCCAGCCTAACGTGGCCCTCATCCTGCACCCCAGTTCAGGACAGGAGGGTGCCTGGGGGGCAATCAGTGGGTGGCTCTGCAGCCTCTGGCACGCTGTGCTGTGAGCTGTGAGCCCCAGAAAAATGAACAGCCAGGACCTGGCACGTGGAGCCTCAATGGACCACACACCCAGACAAAGCTGCTCCGTGCAGAGACCAAGAGGACAAGCAAACCCTGCTATGAATTAGCACATTCTCCCTTCAGCTGTGCCCACAGGGCCACCCCCAGCCAGGCTCTTGGGCAGGTCCTAGTGCCAGCCCCACCCTGTAGACATAACCAAAGCTCCAGGAGGCTGTCCTGCTGCAGCCATGGGCACAGAGCCACAGCAGTGGGTTCAGCCTGGTATTATTTTATTTGCTGTAATAAAATCTCTCTCCTCTTTTCATCTTAGAGGTGAGAAACTTTCCAAGGAAGACAGCAGATGCATTTCCACCGTGGATGCTGTACCTCCACAAGTCATGCTGGATGCTGTCTGGGAAGCTTCTCATGCACCTCAATGCCCAGCAGCTGTCTGATGTCGTGACAGGGACACAGCCCCCTTGTCCAAACAGCCCTGCCTTGGGCCATGCTCTGTCTGAAACCCAAAGGCAGCAAGTTGGGACAGTTTCTGTCCAGCTGGACTCTGGCACAGGGCTGTTAGAAAGACAGACCACAAATCCAACCACATCCTGGGCTCATGCAGGGCAGGGGGGATTCTGCCCCTGTGCCCCACTCAGGTGAGACCCCACCTGCAGAGCTGCCTCCAGCCCTGGGCTTCCAGCACAGGAAGGACGTGGAGCTGCTGGAGAGAGTCCAGGGGAGGCCACGGAGCTGCTCCGAGGGCTGGAGCCCCTCTGCTCTGGAGCCAGGCTGGGAGAGCTGGGGCTGTTCACCTGGAAAAGGATCCAGGGAGTCCTCAGAGCCCCTTCCAGTGCCTAAAGGGGCTCCAGGAGAGCTGGGGAGGGATTTTGGACAAGGATCTGGAAGGACAGAACAAGGGGGAATGGTTTCCCATTGCCAGAGGGCAGGGATAGGTGGGATAATGGGAAGAAATTCTTCCCTGTGAGGGTGGGGAGGTCCTGGCAGAGACTGCTCAGAGAAACTGGGCACAGCTGCCCCTGGATCCCTGGAAGTTTCAGGCTGGACAGGGCTTGGAGCAGCTTGGCTTGTGCAAGGTGACCCTGCCCGTGGCAGAGGATGGGACTGGATGAGCTCCAATGGTTCCTTCCCACCCAAACCAGTCTGGGATTCCAGGGTTCCACAAAGGATTTCCCATTATCAGCCACACACACATTGATCTCTCCATGGTGCTTTGTTAGCTGAGCTTTCAACATTTGTTTCTTAAACCCCTCAGCGGCCTGGCAGCTCCTTTTGAATCCTGGCCCAATGACCCAACCTTCCCTGAAGAGCTGGAGAAGGGAACTGCAGTGATTAACAAGGCTCTTGTTGAAAGTTATTTGTGCACTTTATGCTAATCCCCTTCAGTGATGACTTTTGCTATTATGACAAATGGCTGGGCAAGCAATCCATCCCTAAGCAAGTCTGAATTCACATCAGCAATCACACCTGAGAATGGAGTTGTACTGTGCTGGGAAACACCACGTGGCTGGGCAAGGTGACATGGGAACCAGGCAATGAACCCAAACAGGTCCCTGAGCCACACAGGCCACTTGCAGCAAGAGGAAAAACCACTTCTGTCCTTTTTGTTCCTTCTAAGAAATGAGAATTTCCATAGGCAGGGGGAGCAGGGCCATGCTCTCTCAGGAAGGGTGGGGTAAGAAAGGAATCACTTTAAACATACACAGCAAAAAGGGGGAAAATCCCCAGGTGTATTGTATTTGCAGCTTTCCTGTGATGGATACTGTGATGGATTAGTTCAGACTGTGACTGTCTCTATGTGTTTAAAGAGAAGCAAAGTGCTTTTGAGAGGGGAGGACCTGCATCATTCCTGCTGCTGCCAGCACTGAGCAGAGCCACCCTGGAGTAAGCTGGAATCATGGAATAACAGCACCATTAAGGTTGGAAAAGCCCTCTAAGAGAAGAATGATGGAGCTGGGGAAGGGTCTGGAGCCCCAGGAGGGGCTGAGGGAGCTGGAAAGGGGCTCAGCCTGGAGAAAAGGAGGCTCAGGGGGCCCTTGTGGCTCTGCACAAGTCCCTGGCAGGAGGGGACAGCCAGGGGGGTCACCCTCTGCTGCCAGGGAACAGGGACAGGACAAGAAATGGCCTCAAGGGGAGGTTCAGGTTGAATACTGGGGACATTTTCTTCCCTGAAGGAGTGGTCAGGCCCTGGCACAGCTTCCCAGGGCAGTGGTGGAGTCACCATCCCTGGGAGTGTTTAAAAAACATGTGGATGTGGCTCCTGGGACATGGGCTAGCAGTGAACATGGCAGGGGTGGACTCAATGATCTTAGAGGGCTTTTCCAACCTCAGCAACTCTGTGATTCCATATGCAGAATCTATGTGTTCCATAGATTCCACGATTCTATGGAACACTGGGAGAGGTGCTTAAGTGAGATATTGTGGGGGCTGAAGAACCAGCCAGCAAAAGGACTCTGGTGCTCCCCTGGAGAGCTTCTCCTTAGGCAAGGCACTTCTAATAGTGAGAAAGTGTCCTGTCCCTCCCAGAGACCTTCACATGTTAATCCCTTGTGTCCTGTTGGTTTTCTTCCCCCTCACTCCACCCTGTTACCTGTATCCCAGTTTCCCTCTCTTGCCCTGTATAAACCCCAGTTTTCCCCCTGTTCTGAGAGAGCTGCTGTCACTGGCTCCCTTTGCTTTTAATAAAGGAATTCCACACAGTGCTCTCTGCCTGAGAGCTGCTGCTGAGCCTGAGCTGACAATCACTCACCAGGCTAGGGATGTGCCTGTGCCCCTGGGCTGTCCTTTTAAAGATGCTTCTTCAGGGAGGTGGCAGCAGCCCTGCCATCCACCAAGATATCCCTGCTGTTTGTTCAAAGAGAGACAAACATCTCCAGGCCACTGGGATGCCACACCAGTGACAGCAGTTTCAGCAGCAAACAGCTTCTTTCCAGCTCAGTTCTGCCCTGTGTTTGAGCACACCACCTTTGGAACCCTCTCCATGTGCCTCCAGCTGCACCTGCTCCATCAGCACAGCCCCTGCTGGCCCTGCCTGCCCTCTCTAGCAGCCACCAAATATTCACTGGCATTGCAGCAGCACTGGCTGCCTCCTGCACTGCCCATGGAACTCAGGAAGGAGGTCATTTGCTCAGAGATGCCACCCCAGAGCTGCAAATTCCAAGGTCAGAGTGAGAAGGTGAAGGACAAAACTCTTCTTCCTTCATTGCTGGGAAGAGAAGTTGGGAATGAAGAGAGGGAATGAAGAGCTGAGGCATCACACATACACCTGACTGAGCTGGTGCAAGACGGGTCTTTTCCTTCCTGACTTTCCTGGAGGAAATTTTTAGGGGATGCTGAGAAACTGCCATATCCAGTCCAGTCATTATCAACAAATGCATTTACTTTCTTCCTTCCCTGGTAAATTTGGAGCAGCACTGCAGTTTTGACCAGATTCCTTTATTTCCCTTGGGATCAAAATTCAAACTAAAAACATCAAGAGCCAGGGAAGCATCGAGTTGTGAAATTATCCTTCCATAATCTAAACAGGGTCAGAGCACTGCAGGGGTTGGGGTAGGGTGGGGGAACACACGGGGCTGGAGGAGGCTGTCCTAATTCAGAATCCAGCACAGCAGCCAAGCTGAGCCCCAGCACTGCTGCCCAGACACCCAAGGGAATGACTTGCAAAGGAAAACTAAAAAGGATGGAGCACATGCAGCCAAGCTTCTGGTAATCCTCAGGTCTTGGAGCTCTCACTGGAGTGATCTCATCACCTTCCCTCCCACCCATCTCACGGTGGGCAGCACGGCCAGGTTGTGCTGGGGTGGTGGAGGACACTGAAGGAGTTCAGCCCATTTTGCCAGCTCAGAGATGATCCAACCCAGCTGGGCTGGAAAAACATCAGGATCTGAGATGAGACCCAAGAAAAAGGGCAAAGAACAGAGTCATGGAATTAAAGGATGGTTTGGGCTGGAAGGGACCTTAAAGCTCCTCCAGTCCCACGCCCTGCCATGGGCAGGACACCTCCCACTGTCCCAGGCTGCTCCAAGCCCTGTCCAGCCTGGCCTTGGGCACTTCCAGGGATTCTCAGGGTGCTGCCACTGGTCAGTCTCAGGGGGAAGGCACAGCTGGGTTCTGGCTGTGGCTCCACCTCCCCAGAGTGCTGGGATGTGCCAGGAATACTATCCAGGAACAGGTTTAAAAAGTGTACTCAGGCTGTGGAGGGCAGGAGCCTTCCCTTAAAACAGAAAATTTTGCAGCTGTTGGGAGCTCAGTGAAGAATAATTAAAACCAAATTCCTTGTGGAAGGTTTCAATAAAATGCAGCCCTGAACTCAATGCCAAAAGGGGGACTGGTTGCTGTTCTTGCCAAGGCAGAAACTGCCCCAGTTGTTTCCAATTGCATTCTATGGCTGAGGCTGGAGCCACTGAAGGCACAATTCCCTACTATTTACATTTATTATTTGCATTTACATTTTTTCTGGAAAGAAAGTAAAAAAAAACCAAACAAACAAGGAAAAATAGAGAAAAAATGAGATGTTTTGGGAACATTTTATGCATCTTTATCTCCAAGTGGCCAATCTCAGGACAGTGTACACTATTTTAAGAGTTGTCAAGGAATTTATTTTGGTGTGTTTTGTCTCAGAAATCTTGATCAATGTCTATGATTAATTAACCACCATGTAATGAGACCCAGGGGCACATCCCCAGCTCTGTCCTCCTTTAAGCAACAAGGGAAGTTTTGGAAACCCCTCAAATTTTATTCTTGTGCTGGCAAATATCCTCTTGATAAGCTGAGTTTATCATAGAAATTAGATGTAAAATAAAGCCAGCTGCTTTTGGGGTTCTTTCCCTTTTATAAACAAAAGTCATTATTTTCCTGCAGTTACACAGCTCGGCTGCCCCTAGGCTGATGTGTGTTCCAAAGGACAACCTCTTCCTCTTGGGAGCATCCTATGAGGATGGAGCCCAACCCCTGCCCTGCACAGACACCCCAAATCCCACCCTGGGCACCCCTGAGAGCCTTGTCCAAACACTCCTGGAGCTCTGGCAGCCTCGGGGCTGTGCCCATTCCCTGGGGAGCCTGGGCAGTGCCAGCACCCTCAGGGGGAAGAACCTTTCCCTGATCTCCAGTCTGAGCCTGGCCTGGCACAGCTCCAGCCCTTCCCTGGGTGCTGTTCCTGCTCAGAGAGCAGAGATCAGAGCTGCCCCTCATGAGGAGCTGCAGCCCCCAGTGGGGTCTGACCTCAGGCTCCAGGGTGAACAGACCAAGTGTCCTCAGCCACTCCTCCTGTGGCCCATCCAGACCCTTCCCTATTTCCATGTCCCATCTTTGGACACTCCAATAGCTTCAGATCCTTCTTGTACTGAGGTGCCCAAAACTGCTCCCTGGATTTGGGGTGAGGCCATGGCAGGGCAGAGCAGGGTGCTGCTGAGGGCAGGGATCCCCCAGGAGCCGGTGCAAGGAGCTGAGCTGCAAGGAAGAAAAGGCAGGAGGACACCTCAGACCATCCCCAGTGGGCACAATTCAGGTTGGTGTTCCCCTCCAGCCACATCTGTCATTCCAGTCAGGAATGGCTGGGATCAAGTTTAGTTTTCCAGTGAGAGCAGAATAATTTGAAGGTCTGGCTGAACTCTGCATTTGAGAGTTATTTGGAGGTCACTGCCTCCCTCAGAAAGCTGCTCCTCTGACCTGAGAGCTGTGGTTTGTGCAGCATCCCAGCCTGATGGATGGATGTGCTGCTTCCAGCTCGAGCCTGCAATCGTGCAAATGCAAGGATTCCAAAATCCCATGGATGTGATTAATAATCCAGTGCAGCCAAACCACCTCCATGTAACCTCCAGCTCCCCAAAGCCTGATGCAAAATATGTTTTCTCAAACTATAAATCAATAAACTTTGCCTAAGAAAAACTGCTATTACTGAAGCATAACATTAAAAGCTTCTTCAAGATGGAATAGTGGCTTTGGCAGCTGGCTGCAGCACATCCCATGGTTTTCAGTACAAACAGCACATATTTAATCAGAAACAAACATCCAGGGCTGAGGGACTGATGGCCTCATCTCCTGCCATCCCAAACAAGTTATGGGACACTGTGCCATGTGTGCCATGGCTGGCTCTGTGCTCCAAAATTCTCTCATGGCTCATGGGCTTTCCAGCAGCTGCAGTTTATTCCTATTGTCTCTTGGGGATAAAACTCACCACATAAAACATCAGGCTGGATAGTATTTTAATTTAGGAAAGGTCATAATTCTGAAACCCAGGGTTTGTTGCTCTTTTTTCCTTCTTTTCTAAGGGATCAAATTTTATTGGTGAAAAATTTAATTTTGCCAAGCGACGTGATCTTAGACAAAACTCTCCAGACATGTGGAAATAAAAACTGAGCAGCCAAGTGACATGAGAGGAAAAGATTTCTACTCCTAAATTTCTTCCAGATGAGAATGCCATAGGTCTGCAGGAACCCCCTCCCTGCCCTGCAAGAATTCTGGCAGGATGTTGTCAGGTGTTTCATTAGAGGTTCCATGCACCACCTCCCATCAACAGCACAAGGAGAGCTGCCAGTGCACAGGGAAATGGATGAACTGGGCTCTGTCTCTCTTCCAGCCCTGTTTTTGATGGGTTTGTGTTCATTTTATTAAAAGCAGAACTCTAGTGGGCTCCTGTAGGGAAGCAGACACTGGTTTCCAGCTCAGCAGGATGAAGTGGTTTGCTACTCACAGAGGTTCCACCCACTCTCCCCATCACTCCTGTGCCTGCACATTCCCATCCTGCAGCACTTCCCCTCCCTCTGTCCCTGCTTTTGTGGCTGTACCATTAACTGACCCAAATTAAGGGTTTTGTCTTTCTCCTCCTCCCTTCATCCCTTTTACAATCCCCACTGATTCCCTGCTCTGGTGGAACCTCAAGTTGCCCCTGCCCTTGTGACCTCCTGCAATGAGCTGTGGTTTCAAGGGATTGCTCTTAATCAGCTTCTCCAAAGGCAACACCTCTGACCAGGAAGCTGAGGCTCAAATGGGAGCTTTAAATGGGGCTGTAGTGTCACAACAGGTCCTTTCCAAATCATCCATGGCCACTCAGAGCCTCTAACAGTTAACAGACTCCCTGCTCCAGCCTTGGCTTGGATCAATTCTGCTGCCTGGGAGAGAGGAGAGCTGAAGGAACTCAGCCCACAGGTCACAGCACATGCCCTGACCCATCTTGTTTATCCACCCAGATACAGAAGCATCGTCTGGCTACTGAGTCACAGCAGGGAACATCTCACATGTGGTGCCCTGGGAATGACCACGAGTTCCCAATGTGCTTCCAGATATGGACATTTACAGAGAAAAACTCAAAAAAACCCCCAAGGACAAATAAGAGAAGGATTTTATCCTAATACCCATCTGAGAAACATGATGCTTGAGGAATAACCAGAGATAAAACAAAGCAGGGTGCTGGAGAACACAGACTAAAGTTAATTGCCTGAAAGTTCAAGTTTCAGTATTCCACATTTTTTTTGGCTGCTGGGAGAGAAGGGAATAATTTCTGCAAACATTGCATAACTAGTCAGCAATCCAGAAATTAGATAGAAAATGTCATGTGACAATTTATTTGATCCTGTTTCAATTTATGCAGCATCACTTTTATCATGACCAAATGGGTCCAAGCCACTAAATGGAAATCCAGGAACATGAAGATTCCTGGGAAAATATGTTCATAACACTTTCTATTCTCTAACACATTGGCAGTGGCAGCAAAGCAAGAAGAATGATTCATAGAGGAAAACCCCATGTGAGAATAAACCTGTGACCAGGAATATCTGAATTGGATGGAACCTGTTGTAAAAACAGCACAGAGCAAGAATTGACCATCTGACACATTTATACTCCAAACTCAGGGAAGGCTGTAATCCTATCAGGCATTTCTAATGACCTGCCAGCACTCTGGGACATTGACTTTTTACATGGGCAAATGACAGGACAAGTGGGGAGACAGTTTTAAAGTAAAACAGGAAAGATTTAGATCAGATATCGGGAAGAAATTCTTCTTGCCCCATCCCTGGAGGTGTCCAAAGCCAGGCTGGGTGGGCTTGGAGCACCCTGGGCTAAGGGAAGGTGTTCCTGCCCATGGCAGGGGTGTGATGAGATCAGCTTTGTGGTCCTTTCCAACCAAATCCCTCTGGGATTCTGGGATTCTATCATCACTTAAACATTAACACCACCCCTGTCAGTGTGAGCTGCATGCTGAGCACCTGCAGCTCAGCCACTCACATTTTTGTGCATCAGCTTTTCTTTCTGCTCTAAGATTTGCTTTGCCTTCCCTGTAGGTGTGCACAGGACTGCAGCCAGCCTTGGTGCATTTGCTGCCATGGTGATCAATGCTCAGAGCACCATGGGCTCCACGTGGGGGCTCCTTAAGAGAGATGGGGATTTGGGAACTGCTGCTTTTCATACTCAAGTGTTACTATCAAGTGACTTGGTGAAAACATACGGCCCATAAAAGGTGATGTTTCCACATCCCATATTTCACCCAGCTCCTTCAGATGCTCCAGTGAAAGGCAGAATAAAATATATCAGTGCAGACCACTGTGTACACTTAGAGCTTTATTGCTGAGCTCTTCCTGATAAAAATTCAGCTGGAAAGCTCAGGTTATGTACTCTGAAGGTGGCTTAATGAAGGAGTGATCTAACATCAGAGGCAAAGAGCCTTGCAGTGAAAAGGTGAGCATGGACAGAACAAGGAGAATTAGACAGAATCTCTGGAGGGGTGAGCAACAACCATCAAGCAGCTACTTCACAACCAGGCTGGGCAGAGAATGGACAGAGAGCAGCCCTGGGGAAGGACCTGGGGGTGTTGGAGGATGAGAAGCTCAGTGTGCCCCAGCCATGTGCTCTGGCAGCCCAGAACCCCACACTGTGTGCTGGGCTGATCCCCCAACATGGGCAGCAGGGCAGGGGGGATTCTGCCCCTGTGCCCCACTCAGGTGAGACCCCACCTGCAGAGCTGCCTCCAGCCCTGGGCTTCCAGCACAGGAAGGACGTGGAGCTGCTGGAGAGAGTCCAGGGGAGGCCACGGAGCTGCTCCGAGGGCTGGAGCCCCTCTGCTCTGGAGCCAGGCTGGGAGAGCTGGGGCTGTTCATCTGGAAAAGGATCCAGGGAGTCCTCAGAGCCCCTTCCAGTGCCTAAAGGGGCTCCAGGAGAGCTGGGGAGGGACTTTGGACAGGGATCTGGAAGGGGGAATGGTTTCCCACTGTCAGAGGGCAGGGATGGATGGGATATTGGGAAGGAATTCTTGGCTGTGAGGGTGGAGATGCCCTGGCACAGGTGCCCAGAGCAGCTGTCCTTGCCCTGGATCCCTGGAAGTGTCCAAGGCCAGGTTGGATGGGGCTTGGAGCAGCCTGGGCTGGTGGAAGGTGTCCCTGCCCGTAGGATGAGATGGGCTTTAAGGTTTCTTCCAGCTCAAACCATTCTGGGACTTTAAGTGATGGCAGCCACACAGATCCAGCCACCACTGAACCAGCAGCCCACACACATCCATGACAATTTTAAGTTTTGATTGTCTTTTTTACAGCAAAAAATATCATCTAACAAACCAAGAATGAGCAGTTTATAAAAAAAGGGAAAGTTTGACAAAGAGGTGGGAAACAACTGAAAAGTTGCAACTGGAATCCTTGCAGCAAGTTGGGAGCATGCCTTCTCCTTAATTTTTATTTTCCCACCTAACCAGTAGCCCATGGAGAAGCACAAGGGTTACAAAGTACCACAACAAACAGATGGATAAGCCTGAACACAAACTACATGGCACTTCCTATGAAAAAATGACTGGCCAGCAGTAACAGGAATTTAAAAAATAAATAAAAATTCAGATGTTGACTTCTCTCTCACCCTTTCAATCCTGTCATTTATTTGCTTAAAGGCACACAACAGGTTTCATGCCACTGGATGCCTATTACATTCTTGGAAGTGAATGTTATTTTTTTCAGGAGGAGAAACCTCAAACTAATCACTATGGTGCAAAACATGATGACAAGGTACCCACTGCCAAACACTTGAAGCTTGTGCCAAATAATGGGGCAATCTGAACTGATTTCAAAGGGGTTTGAGTTTCCTCTTTTGAGGAACATCCTTATTAAAGCAATGTTTACCCTGGGGTATTTAAGAGGATATAGCTATTTCAGTTTGTGGAGGTCCTGGGGCTATGGGATGGTGCTGACCTGGCACAGGGACCATGAGCTCCTGTGCAGGGATATTCCCTCTCTCAGGGATTGCATGAGTTCAGTGGGAACTGGAATTAGCTGTGCATCTGGGGACTTCCCATCAATGAAAGGAAGAAAATCCCCCAGCAATACTCTCCCAGCTCCTAAGGAGGAGCATTCCAAGCAGCAGTGCAAGTGCAGAGGGAATGCCACAGGAAAGTGGAAAATGACATTCACTGCAGCTGTCTGGCCCTGACACCTCGATAACTCAAAGCTCCTTTGCTCTGCCTGGTTCTCCAAGAGTTTTTTCTCCCTGTGAGCACCATGTGTGAGGCTCCTTCCTGCTCATGTGTGCTCACAGCCCTGCTCAGCTGGCAATGTTTACAGCCCACAGCTCTGCTGCTGTCACTGGACTGGATGGAAAGATAAAAGACTCCAAAATATCACATTTCCACCTGGTTTATGAGGGGTGGTGGGTCCTGGTGGCACAGGCCTGTTACTGTAGGCATGGGGGAGTGGGTGGGGAGGAATAAACACATGAGACAAACCCAGAATAAACCAAACTCCCTTGTTTCTCTTGCTCATGGCAAAATTACATTGTCTTGGAGAAAGAGTTAACTCAGATCCTTATTTTAGCCTCAAGTCAATCCTTCCCTAATTAGCCTTTTAAGGCATGGGCTATTTCCATAACCCAGATAGCAGCAGGGCTGTTTCCTACACTGACTGAGTCGATGCTGCTGCATTCCCCACCTGCTTTTTCCCTACAGACCCACAGCTGGCACTGCCTTACCACTGCAAGGATTTCAATGTGTTGGTTTCATCATTCAAAACCTCACTGCCATAAGAAGCTCTTCCCCAGGCCCTCTCATTCCCAGCTTTCTGTAACCACCTGAACTCCCACCACCTTCTCCAATACCCCCAGGAGTTTGCAGATCTCACTGTGGTGATGGAGAGGGAAATGAGCATCACCTCTACCCACCTGAGAGTCCCCACCACCTTCTCCAGTACCCACGGACCCCCAGGAGTCTGCAGTCCCCCCATGGCTCTGGAGAGAGAAACCAGCCCCTCCTGTTAGTCTGCTCCAGGCACAGATCAGGGCTCCTGTGAGGTTTTTATCACTCTCTCGTGTGCCCAGGTGCATAAGAGGGAGAAATGAGTCAGTCTGAACACGTCTGACCTTAAAAACTTGAGGTTTGAAAGAAATGAAACCATTTCCAGCACACTGGAATGGTTCACCACCAGTTATCAGGCTGGTGACCAACACTGCAGCCCTTTAGTGAGGAGTGGTAAGTGCAGTGGTTAAACTAAAGAGGGAAACCCATCCAAACCCACAGGGGACAGTTTTAGATTATCTGAACCATCCCAAAGACACTCCAGCTGCAGAAGAAAGAAACCACCTGTTCCTGATTACAGTTAACAGCCCAGGGCAACCAGCAGCCACAGAAGCCTAAAGGCTGAAGTTCCCTAGGTCACAAACTGCTTCTATTAATGCCACAGCAAGGGGTTAAAACTCAAATATTTTGGGCAATACTTTTTCCAGACCAAGATCTGTCCCTTCAAACAGAGCAGGCAATGCATATCTGATTTGAGCAAATACCAGTGCTGGAATTAATGTAGTGCTCCCATCTAAAATTAGCCTGGCTGTTAAAAACTAATTCCTCCAGGCTTTGACTCCAGCATGATAATATTTCTTGATGGTGAAGAGGCTGCCTGTACAAGGATACAGACCTAGAGGGTTTGTGACAGCTTCTCCCATGACTCTGGAGCTATCAGCAGTGCTGCTGGGAAGCATTCCCAACCTTCCAGCACCTTGGGAGAGGAGGATACCAGCTCTGGTTTGGGGAGTACAGGTAACTACCTTGACTCACCTCCTGCTGCAGGTGGTTTTTTTTTTTTTTTCTTGTTTTTTTTTTTTGTGGTGTTGAAATTATTAAACTACAGCACAGGCCACTTCATCCTCAGGGGTGAAAGCTGAACACAAACCTGGTTTCACCAGCAATATTGAAGTGTTTATGGAAAAAGTGCAGTTTAACAAGCTGGTCAGGTTCAGCCTCATTTTTACCAGGGAGGTTTTCATCCAAGAACAGCCTATCAGGTTAGCCATGTTCCAGGAGAGGGGGAAACTACCATCCCAGCAATTCCCTACACCACCAACACAGCTAATCCCAGCACAGGGACTCTGGCAGCTGCCTAAAACCTGTTGCTGCAGAGGCACCATCCCAAGTTTCATTAAACCATCCTCTTTCCAAAGGAAAGCACAGCCACAGGTCCCTGAGGGTCAGACACCGACGGCAGCAGCAGCAGGCTCTGCTGGGAGCGTGTGCTGAGCAGGGGAATACAGAAAGGAAAAGCTGCTTACTCTGAGTGTCTTTGCGATCGGGGAAGGAGAGGACGGGGGAGAGTCTGACTGAGCCTTCCTGCTGCGAGTGTATTCCTTACTCCTGGTGTACAGGGACGACATGGCCTTGGCTGAGAAGCAACACCAGTCTTGCTCTCCTGTCGCTCTACGGTGCTGGGCAGGTCCTTCTTCCAAGGTCAGAACAAACTAATTAAACTATTCACAGCTCTGGTAATTAAACCCTCCTGTTTAGGGTGTATAATTTTAGGCATTAATCTGCTGCAGGAATTGCTGAGGCTCCATGATGTTTCTTGTCCGAGCAGAAGCAGAGATGTCAAGGACTCGTTGTGCTCCAGTGCCGGCTGCTGCTCTGGGCCAGCCTCACTGCCCGGGGCCCATCCCGACTTCTCCTGCTCCACAGTGTGCCACAGGCCCAGAGGGATCAGCCTCTCTCTCCCCACAGCTGCAGGAGGCAGAAACTCCCAGCTCAAGGAGAGAGCTGGAAACTGCCTGGCTTTATCTAGACACGAAGCTTTTGCCAAAAAAAGCTAAAAAAAGGAAAGGAAAAGCAAAGCCTGATTTACTCCGGAGCGCGGCCGCGGGCTCTGCCCTTGCTGCACGGAGCTGCACGTTTTAAGAGAAACACAAAAGCATAAATCAGGAACAAACGCTGCTTTGGAAAGGGGCAGTCCAGCTGAAGTTGGGTTTTGTTCCATCCTCCTCCTCCTCCTCCTCCCCCCTTACCCACGCCAGGCTTCTCCCGTCCCTCCCGCCGCTGCCTTCTGACATTCTGACATTCCAGATCCTGACTCGCTCCAAGAGGAATGCTGGAGGGCAGCCAGCAGCAGAGATTCACTTTCAGCTTGGGATTTGGGCTGCCAAATTGGGTTTGGGATTGGTTTTGGGATTTGGGCAGGAAAAAAAATGCAAAAAAAAAAAAAAAGTAAAGGGGGAGAAGAGAAAATCCCTCCCAAGCTTCTGAGGCCTGGTGGGCTCAGAGGGATGTTGGAGGAGAGCTGACTCTGCAGAGGCTGAACTGCAGAAGGTGTGTGCAGCTTCCACAAAGGGCAGTGATTTAAAGGCCATGAAAGGGAGGACACACTTGGGCAGCACAACAGGATTTCTGTTGTTTGCTCACAAGCCTGTTTGAGCAGTGGAAGGGTGGCACAGAGCCTGTGTAATGTACACGGGTTCAAGGGAGTGTTTGGAATCAAGGAGGAGGGAGAGGAGCTCGGATGAAAGGACAAAGGGTGTGGACAGCATGTACCTCTCCCAGACTTGCAGCTCTCTGCCAAACTGTGCTGCTGCACAGGCTCAGTGGAAAGATGGGTGAGTGTGTGTCCCTCATGTCCCACTGAAACAGGCCCACGGGATGTTTGTTTGAAAAATGCCTCAAACAAGCCCACAGAGCCACAGAGAGCCACAGAATGGTTTGGGGTGCAAGGAACCTCTGGAGATCATCCAGACCAACCCCCTGTCCAGGCAGGATCACTCAGAGCAGGTGCCTGTCCTGGCACCACATCAGCAGCACGTGTCCTGCTCCAGCTTCACATCTGTTCAATATCAAACATTACCCACCAAGGCCAGATCAGAGCTTGGGGCTTGGAGCAACCTGCTCTGGTGAAAGGAATCCCTGCCCATGGCAGTGGAGTGGAGTGAGATGAGCTTTAAGGTCTCTTCCAGTTCAAACTATTCTATCAAGTACAGAATAGTATCTATATAAAAATATTTTAAGAGTGTTGTCCCACTCTGTGTTGCTCTGAAATCTTGCCCCTTTTTGCACTCTGCTTGGCACCTGAGTAATTTAACTGGAACAGAGCTGGGGAAAGAGCTTGGAACAGCAATTACAGGAATTCCTCCTGCCATCCAGCATCTTGGGGAAAACAGCATCACATTGTAACAAGGGAGAGCAGGAGATGGGGCTGCCACACTTCCCTGCTCTAAGAAAGTCACAGCGAGATCAGGTTTCTCAATACTTCTTCACAAAGAAGGAGGGGACTAATCATTTACTGACTGCAGGAGAGGGGAAAAGGGGTTTGGAGAGGTCTAATTCTGCCTGGTAACATCTCTGCATTCCCCTTTCAAGGTAAGGAAATGAAGTCCAGGCACACAAGAAGGCAGTGACAGGCACCCTGCTGCCCTGGGAGGCTGGGGCAGGACCTTGATCTTTCCAGCCTCCATCTGTTGCACTCATCACACACCTCTCCCTGTGCCTGGAGCCCCACTCAGCTGTACAACAAGGTAATTCAGACACTTCAGATCCATATTTATAGACCCTGCACACAGGGTGAGCCTTTCACACCGCTCTCAGTTTCTGGAGTTTCAAAACAGTGTAAGTGAAACTGGGTGAACTGGCTGGCAGAGCACTGGAGTGTCCCAATCCCAGCTCCAGGGCTGACAAAGCCCAGTTTAGTCACCAAGGTGGAGTTACACAGCTCTAAATTGCAGTGTTTGGCTTCCCCTCCCATCCAGCCCCAAATAAACCAACCTCACATCCCTCCAAGCTCACCTTTCTGCCGAGGAGGGGCAGGAAAGCTCCAAAATCAACATTTTGGTACAGAACTCACAGCCCAAATTAAAAATACAGCCTGAGCCATTCCATACTAATTATTTAGTGACCCAATATAGATCTCACACAGACTGACTAACACAGCTTGGTGGCCAGTAACTCATTTTAGAGAGAAGGGGAGGCTTGGTTAGCCAGGACACAGAGAGCAGCAGGAGATGCAATATGGCAAAACAGGTTTCAACATCATTCCAACAAATGCCTGAATTAGGGGTTTCTTCCTTCTGGTTTGTAGAGTTTACTTTCAAGTAATCCCCAGTGGAAGTATGAAACATGACTCTCCTTCAGTGTGCTGCTGTTCCCCACAGCCCCAGCTCTGCCATGTTCAAGGTCATGGTTTAGATCCGACTGTTCCTGTCTGTTCAGGAGATTCCTCAGTCACAACAAGGCTGCTCCAGCTTCAGCTGTGGTGCTGTGTGCTTCACTAAGGGATAGTTATACAGCTTTCAGAAAGACATGCACAAAAATGATCTTCCATGAGCATTTCCACAAGCACTGCACACCAAGGATGTCTGAATGTTGATTTCATGCTCTGGCCTATTTCTGGGCAAAATCACCTTAAAGTTTCTTCTTACCTTGGACTACAGCAGCACAACTATAACTACAGTACTGTGTCCTTCCCATGTTTATAAAGAGGGTATTCCCATAGTTAGAGCTGTGGTCTTGGCTATGATCACTCTTTTTACACCTTCCCCAAAAAGTGGTCAGGTTCTTCCCCCTGAGGGTGCTGGCACTGCCCTGAGGCTGTCAGAGCTCCAGGAGTGTTTGGAGGTGCACAGGGTGGGATTGTTGGGGTGTCTGTGCAGGGCAGGGATGGACTGGGTGATCCTGGGATGTCTCTTCCAGCTCAGAAGATTCTGCTACTTCCTTTTCCATTCAGATGTCTGCCCTCTCCCTTCCCTTGGTGATGATGCCTGGGTTTGTACTCCATTTCTAAAATTAGTTAGACAGGAGAACTCATATGCACAAAAATGATGTACCAGAAATAGGATGAAACCCTGAGCTAAATATTTGAGAGAAAAATACATACACCCTTTTTATCTGTATTGAAAATCTTCACCTACAGAACATGATGCTGGTAAAACAAATGTCAGCAGCACTGCAATATTCCAACCTGCAGCAGACAAAAAGGGGAAACAAATATGGGAGTTAAAGCCAGAGCTGCAGTGATGCTCAGGGATGATGCAAGCTCACAGCACATTCCCTGAGCACAGGGGAGGAGAAGCCCTCTTGGGAGACCAGAATTCTAATACAACTTGAAGAATGAGAGTAGTTGGTATTTTTGGAACAAATGATCCCAAAACTATCTCTTGAAAGTCCTAGCTGTCATTTTTCAAACCAGGTTTACCACATACCTCACTGAATTCCTTCCCATCCAGCTGAGTCCTTTCACCTGCAGCCAAACCTCCTCTATCTCCCAGCACAGGCACATGCTGGGCAAAGTTTAACAATCCTGAGATTGGCATCACCACAGGATGTGCTATATTGGTGGTTACTAATATAATATAATATAATATAATATAATATAATATAATATAATATAATATAATATAATAGCCCAATAATAATGGATATTGGTGGTTATTTCAGCCCAAAATAACAGCCATGCCTTGTGCACCTTTAATGTGCATCACCACTTTGGTCCTGGAGGATCTTCCCTGCCTTAAACTCATCCCCCACTACATCCAGATCAGAGCAAGAGCTGTGCCCAGGACAGGCTGTGACCAGCCCAAGGAACAGCTCTGGTTTACCACACAGGGCTCCACAGCCACAGCAAGGGTTATGCCCAGAGGGCCACTGCACCAGGGAACTGGTCACTGGATCTT